>NW_007579429.1:0-100420 GCF_000690725.1 Stegastes partitus | reverse complement strand
TTTGGAATTTGTCTTAATGATCTCACTTAAACACAGACACAGAAAAAGGAGTATACACTTTCTATCAACTTGTAGAGTTCAGCCTAGGAAATCATAGCAGATATTAAACCTTTGAATTTTAGATTCATAAGGAGTAAAGTATCACGACATGCAAAAACTTCAACTTCAGTTGTAACACGTACGCAGAACATCCCAATGCAGTATTTGTGTACTACTCAGTTGTACTTTGGCTGTAGGTTTCGGTCACCCTTAACTGTAATCAAAGGCTCCAATTAACTTCCATGTATTGACCTTCTCATTCAAGCAGAAAACTACCGTCCCTGGGTGGGCTCGAACCACCAACCTTTCGGTTAACAGCCGAACGCGCTAACCGATTGCGCCACAGAGACCTGTCTTTCTGTGGGGGTGTGGCCTATTTTTCCAAACCACACCCTCTGACACCTTGCCGTGGGAAAACAGCAACAATAACTCAAATAACCACTCATTACAACTAAGGTATGCAGAAGATCATCTCTGAACGCACAACAAGTGAACTTGAAGCAGATGTACTACAGCTGCAGAAGACCACATTGGGTGACAGTTCTGTCAGAAACTTAAGTGTTGATTTCTGCGGTCGCCTTTGGATGGTAGGGTCAGAAATTGGCGTAAACAACATGAAAGCATTGATTCATCATGCTTCGTATTAAACATTCAGGCTGGTGGGGGTGTGATGGTGTGGGGAATATTTTCTTGGCGCCCCTTAAGACCAGCTTAGTATCTTATAAATGCCACAGTCTATCTGAGTATTGTTGCTGACCATGTCCAACTCTTTATGACAACTATTTAATGATAGCATTATTTTTAGATGGACCACTACATCACTGATCAGGGTAGGGGACATTAACAAAATTCCTAATGACCTGCATACATTTTATTTATTTGGCTGGGTTTACTTCACTGTTCAAGGACAGTTGCCATGTCCATCTGTTATACAGTCTATGATCCACACATGTGATTAAAATTTCAGGACTCAATACGTTATAGTTGTATCAACATAAATGTTTGGAATTTGTCTTAGTGAGCTCACTTAAACACAGACACAAAAGGCCTCTACACCTTCCATCAACTTGTAGAGTTCAGCCCAGAAATTATAGCAGATATGAAATCTCTGAATTTTAGATTCATAGGGGGTAAAGTACCACAGCATGCAAACAACTGCAACTTCAGTTGTAACACGTACTCAAGAACATCCCAGTGCAGTGTTTGTTTACTATTCAGTTGTACTTTGGCTGTAGGTTTCGGTCACCCTTAACTATAATCAAAGGCTCTAATTAACTTTCATGCATTGACCTTCTCATTAAGCAGAAAACTATCGTCCCTGGGTGGGCTCGAACCACCAACCTTTCGGTTAACAGCCGAACGCGCTAACCGATTGCGCCACAGAGACCTGTCTTTTAGTGAGGGTGTGGCCTACTTTTCGAAACCACACTCTCTTACAATTTACTGTGCTGTGTTTTCAACTACAACCATCTCCTGGGGCCTCATTTATCATCAGTGGGTACACACATATGTGCGCAGAGCGTGCGTACGAACATTCCTACGCAAAGTATGGAATTTATCAACTTGTACTTATACTCAGGAATGTGTGTAAATATACGCACACCTCTGACCATGCATACACACATAATCTAGCGGTAGAATCGTGAAACTACAAATAGAAAGTATTCGGGGATTTTGACCATCGGCACATTCCAGCATGAGCTTGGAGACATATGCAGTATTTCCAGCCACCACTGAGCAGGATCAAGCCGGCAGTGTTGGATGCCATAACTCCCCTGGCCCACATCTAGTTCCCTTACACCATCATCAACGAGCCCAAATCAGACGGGGACTTAACGCCATCGCTGGATTCCCAAACATAGGTGGAGCCATAGACTGCACTCACATCGCAATCAAAGCAGCATCACTAATGAATTTAATGATGTAAATAGAAAAGGGTTTCATTCAGTCAACGTACTGATAATTTGCGATGCGCATTTGTGGCTATCCAACGTTGTTGCCCGGTGGCTTGGAGGAACGCATGACTCATTTATTGAGCAGAACAGTTCTGTGGGTCACCAAGCAGGAGCTGCTGAAGACAGCTGGCTTGGTGAGTTTTATAAGTGAGTGTTATAAAGTGTGAAGATGTTTTTGCTGGACTTTGGTTATTTAAACATCTCATCTGTAGTGATCAGGGTTGTCCACTGGGTGAACGTTCTGTATTAATTTGTCCTCTTCTAGTTGCAGTCATTTCTCTTTTATGGGCTGTGATGTGTTTTTTTTTTGGCACTGACCCTAACGTCAAACCACTTTTTAAAAATGTTGTCGGCCATCTGTCCTCTGACCCATCAGAAATAACTGCGGTGGTTATCTTGTCCCATGCAGCATTTTCCCTTTCGCTGCTTATCCCAACATTTCTCACACCAAACAATATTTTCTGGTTTGCTTCAACCTCACTGACAAATACCTTGATTTGCACTGCACATCGAATCATGACATGTTTTTTGACTGGAATGGCAATTTCTATAGAAAGGAGGGCTTCTACGGCACCAGTTATCACGTATTTATAATGCAATCATAGGCACTTCAGTAGAATTAAAGTGGACTTCTTTTGTTGGTTACACCTTCCTAGAATCGCACAGACACATCTAATAATGTAATCTGACATAATCAGTTATAAAATATCTCTCAAGAACGTTTCACTCTCATTAACATATTGAGTCATCCCTGACCTGGCAGTCTGATAACCATTGCTGTGAAACTTAGCAGTTTCACAACCATTCACACCTCAAGACATGTCATTAATGGGTCGTTAGCTATGGGTTTGGGGACTATAATATATATCTGGGTCCCCCATCAGTCAGTAAGAACTAAGAAGCCCTTTTTGGATGAGAAAGGGAATTCTTAGTTTATTCTAGCTTTCAGTGGAAAGCAGATGAACTTCTAATTTAGGGTCTTGTAGCTATTTCACCTCTCATCAAAGAGACGTCCTTAGTTCTGACTGATGGAGAATTTCCGATGTGCAAAGTCACTTGAGATGACCCAGGACTCAAATGCCTCAAAGTGTGAAAGGTTGTGAAACCAGGTGGTCCAACAACAAAATTGTTCCTGTTTCCCACTATTACAGAGTTGCTTATAAACAAAAGACTAAACATCAATAGCAAGCTTGATACTCTTGTCCAAATAAACATATAAGAGTATAAAATTGGTCAAATTGAACCTATTTTGATTATTTTGTAAACATAAATAAACATAAATTAGGCCTAATCCCAGTACTGGACCAAGGACATTTAGAATTGTCTGTCCTAGGTTTAATCTTTGTAATAACAGAACTTCACATAGGCTTTTCAATAGACAGAGTAGATGTGGTATAGGAGTGCAGAAAAACCCTATATAATAACTGAGTGTTAAAAATACCAAATGTCTCGACATTACTAAATAATTTCACGTACTAAAGTAAAAAGCAGGTTTTCTACAAAGAGAAATGCAGCCAGCATTAATACACCTCTGCTTTCACAACTGTGACAGGTTCAAGTTCAGTTAAAAATATTAAAATTATTGACACAATTAAAGTTGTAAAACAATGCGTATTAAACAAGCATTCACACTGAAACAACCACACTGAGTGCTTAATGATGAGTTAAAACACCCTCACACTTTAGCAGGTTAACAGCATTCATGTGCAACTGAAGACATTCAAACTCTATAACAATAAAAAAAACAAAATTTGATTTACAGTCAACACTCACATTAGGAACATTCACCATCTTGCGGAGAAATGCTGTAACTTCTTTTAGCTTCCAATTCAGTAGGTGACACAAACACCACGTCCTAGAAGTGCAGTCCTGAAGGTGCCGTCCTGGGGCTGCCGACACACTACATGAAGATACACCTGAAATCGAAATATATTGATATTTTCATAAACGCGACTTTCACGAAAACAAGGTCATGTGGTCTCTGTGGCGCAATCGGTTAGCGCGTTCGGCTGTTAACCGAAAGGTTGGTGGTTCGAGCCCACCCAGGGACGACTGCCCCCCTTTTAGCGTCAACATAATGCCTAAAGAAAGACACACTTGCACCGAGGGGGAGGGGCAGAGCCTGCAGGAGAGGACTGATGATTCCCTGTAGCTTAAGTCTTTCCTCACTTTGAAGAGGAAGTGAAACGTGCATTGGTGTTGCTAATGTATATATAAAACCACTTTGTCTAAAGACTATTTTTCAAAAAGTTGCCCCATGGGGAGCAGAGCTTTCAGCCGCTCTGCTCTGGAACTCATTACCACCGGAACTCAGGAACATTGATTCATTCATCCTGTTTAAAGCCAAACTCAAAACTCTTCTGTTTAGGACTGCTCATCCCACCTGAATGCAACTGCTTTGTCTGTTTTTAGCCTAATTTATTACCTTGGTATTTTAGTGTCCTTTTTGTTTCTGTGATTTGATACTTATTGCATTTGTTTTGTTTTGTAAAGTGTCCTTGGGTGACAAAAAAAGGTGCTTGTATTCAGATAAAATGTACTATTTTCATTATTATTATTATTATAAACCATCGATACGACAAATTTATCTTTACACTCTGATCTTCATGGGAAACCACAGTGCAGTATTAAAAAAAACAAAAACCGTTGTAGTGGTCTTTGGCTACTTTTACAATTGATGGTGGGACGACAAGAAAAAACTATCGTCCCTGGGTGGGCTCGAACCACCAACCTTTCGGTTAACAGCCGAACGCGCTAACCGATTGCGCCACAGAGACGAGGTTGCTCCGAGGATCATGCTTCACATTCTTTGTCTATGTGTGTTAAAGCAGTGGGGGAAGGGCTTCACACAGGAAACGGCTCCAGGCGGGCTACAATGGATGTGTCTGTGTGGGGGAAGGCACCTCTCACAGCCCGGCTAGCTCAGTCGGTAGAGCATGAGACTCTTAATCTCAGGGTCGTGGGTTCGAGCCCCACGTTGGGCGTCAAGTTTTGAACATCCTGTCCCTCCTTGTGTTATTAATGCACTTCTCCTGCCCTTCAGGAACAAGAGCACCTGTTTACATAAGCAAAGCTGCACCATGTCAAAAACAACAATTTCTGTGCTAGTATAGGCTTAACTAAACAAATAACAAATAGCAACAACTCAACTGTATTGTTGGGGAGTATAAATTTACATTTACTAGTCGTAAAGAAAATGTCCCCAGCGTCTAACAATGTCATCTTTTTAAACGCACGTCACGCTGTTTACGAGGGAAATTCCAGGACTAGTGTCACAAAACATATATTTCAAACCCAAACCACAACCTACGAGTTTTCCCCTTCAGACAATCAACCAGTACGCCTACAAAGAGATCCTGCGGCATTTGCTTCATTCAGTGCGCGAAAAGGGGCAAGAGCTGTGGCAGGACAAGTCAGGACCGCTTCACTATGACAATGCGGCTGCTCACAATGCCCTGAGCATCTGATAGTTCCTGGCTGAGAAGAACATCGTCGTGCTGGAGCAACCTACCTACTCACCCGACTTGGCTCCATGTGACTTCTTCCTCTTCCCCAAGCTCAAGGGGTCATCAAGGGGACCCGTTTTGAAGACGTGGACGAGATCAAGATGACTATGACGGTGCTGCGGCGGATCCTGGAAGAATCCTTCAAGGAGTGCATGGCAGCGTGGCAGAGAAAGCTGGGAAACTGTGTTAGACTCCAGGGTGATTACTTCGAAGGGGAAAACTTGTAGTTTAGATTTAAAATATATACTATGTGACACCAATCCTGAAACTTTTCTAACACACCTCTAAGTAAGTTTTAATCAAATAATGTATACACCATAAATATATACACTTAACACTCTTTTTGCTTTATGCAGCATTCATCAGTACCTGATATTCCTTGCCGTTGCTTGGAGGGGTTCTAGAGTTTTACATTAAGCAAAATCCCTTTGTTTGGATGCATGTCTCAGTCATGCTTGTTTCTCCTCTTCCTGTGCAGTCCTCTTGCTTTCTTTCTTGTGAAGCAGTCATGCCTCTTGAGGTCACGGCAAACTTTGCTCTGTGAATTGCATCAAAGACGTAAATGTTCAAATTTGAACTTTTGGCATTCGTTATGTTTCCCATGAAGCTGAAGGAGGACTCAACCGTGGGAACATGGAATATTCAGAATGCAGTTCACTGACAACCTCACTGTGGGCTGGATGTTTGTCTGTGCCCAGAACACTGTCCCGCCACCTTACCATGTTGTTTCCCTCTTTGTACTGGGCCAGTGCTGAGTCAGCACTGAATCTAATTATTTCCTGAGTGATGTCACAATACACAGGAACCAGGTGTCTCATTTTCCCGCCCAGCTGTCTGTGTTGACTCACTGTCTCTGCATGGCCCCACGCAACAGAGACCAGGCTCATAGGTTCTTCCTTTTGAGCATCAATTTCTCTTGCAGGCGCTTTCCATAAAGCACATAGGCCTTGAGCACCTTCTGAAAAATAATCCTTGAGTGCAAAAATCGAACATGATGCTCACCAAGGAATATTTTTTTCCTGAAAGAAGTCACAGATGGCCCTCTCCAGGCTGACAGCATTGGTTTTCACAACTTCAAGAGAGTATTGCAAGCACCTTTTTTGTTAATGCTGCACATGCTCTCATGTACATTCAAAGAACAGGATATTGGATACTGCATTGATGCTTGTCTACCTTTTACCTTCATTAATTGTAGCAAGCACATTATTACTGTTTGGTAATAATAATACAGTCAATACCTAATTACTGTAGAAGCTGAAGAAGCGCCACTCAAATTGCTTAAAATGCTTGGACTAAGTCTGCATTAGCGATGCGATCACACTTTGGTACACGTAGTTTAGCCCTGATCTTTTCAACTTTACAGTCCTCACCTCAATTGTGGCCTCTAGCTTGAACCACGACTACTTCCAACTACACTTGCTACCTGTATCTAGCTGTTGCACCAGAAACGCATTCTTTTCATCACAATGTCTCATTTTGAAAATGGATGTCTGGTTGATACCATTAGCAAAACAGCAAGAGGATTAAGTTAATTTATCAAACATTATAAAACTGCATTGTATCACTACATGTCCACACTTCTTGTATTGTAAAATGTGCATTCCTTATTTGACGAGCAATGTTTTGCCTTTAAACTAATGTAGAACCTTTTGTCAATATTAGATCAAGAGTTAGCATAAATTAGTTCATCCAAAGAAGTGGTTGTGATTTGCGTAATTCTACTCATAGAGCTTAATGCACGATGGATTGTGGTATTTATCTGCATGAATTTATGTTAAATCAAGTGAGGATGCTGTTGTGACTTAGAGTAAACTAACATTAGCTTAAAAAACATAAACATCAAAACCATACAAAAGTTTTGCCAACAGAAGAAAGTTGAAGTCCTTACCTCAGGGATCTCACTGCTTCATATGTGCATGAAGGATGACAGGAGAGCGTAGCTGCCACTCGTGATGCGGTACCAATCTGTCTCTCCATCCCAGGTTCCATTTTCCAATCAATCGCAAACAAGATCCTGAGTTTTTTTTTTTAATTCCTTTGATTTCGACCCACTCACCTCCAAACCAGAGGAAGCAATCCACCACTTTCTGACAGTGAACCATGGCCTCAAACTTGGAGGTGTCCTGTTCATACTCATTAAACGTTTGGGTTTACCAGGTCTGTCGAGCAGCCTTCCCTTCCCTGCCATCTGATCCAACTCACCACCATATCGTGATCAGCTGACAACTCTGCTCTTCTATTCACTTGAGTGACCAAGACAACACCACCACGAAGTCCATCATTGATCACTGGCCTACTGTGCTCTGGTATCAAGTAGACTTATGTGTCCAAAAAATAATAATATTCGGTCTAACTTCATTAGCAGGTGGACTTGAGGAATTATTAACATCGCACAGACCAAAGTACACATAGCAAGCATCTCACTGACCAGACAACAGCATAAGTACGTCAGCTGCACTGTTAAAAAGCTGTGCGCCCAACGTGGGGCTCGAACCCACGACCCTGAGATTAAGAGTCTCATGCTCTACCGACTGAGCTAGCCGGGCTGCTGAAACTAGGACCTACAGCATATCAGGTCAGAGATTTATGGTGAGAACAGGTAATAAATCAGCTCTGCAACCACCAGGGAAACTGACTCAGACACAAGACACCTCTGGCCCCAGGGAGAAATGCATAACGTTCAGGTTTCGCAATCCACTTTTGTAAGATGACGACACAAACGCACAGGGCCATGTGGTCTCTGTGGCGCAATCGGTTAGCGCGTTCGGCTGTTAACCGAAAGGTTGGTGGTTCGAGCCCACCCAGGGACGACAGTTTTTTCTTGTAGTCCCACCTTCAATTGTAAAAGTAGCCAAACGACCACTACAACGGTCACTGGTAAACAATGGGTCACTATGACAATGGGGGATGGGCAAAAGCAGAAAAGCAAGCACGGGAGAGTGTCAGCATGGCTACGGATAATCACATTAGTTTATAAATTTCCTTTGTAAAAGTAATGTATGCATAAAACTGTAAAGAACCAAAAAAAAAAAAACAAACAATAGATTGCTGCAGCTCACAGCCGTAGAATCCCATAAACATACATTGAACTGTTCAGTCTTTCAGGCATTTCCATATTTACATGTAAGCTGTTTTAAAAATTTCAAACAGGTTATGCCAAGAAAATCACAAACTGGA
Source organism: Stegastes partitus (assembly GCF_000690725.1). Taxonomy (NCBI): domain Eukaryota; kingdom Metazoa; phylum Chordata; class Actinopteri; family Pomacentridae; genus Stegastes; species Stegastes partitus. Next base: position 91,743 of record NW_007579429.1, on the reverse strand, counting down.
CCTCATTAGCCACTTTAACCCCTTTTCTATTATTCTGTTTTTATAGACTTAGTTTACTGTTTTACAGCTTGTTGTGATTTGGTGTTTTGTTTCTTGCTGCTGTATCAAAATAATTTCCCAGGTCTGGGATAAATAAAGTATTTCTATTCTATTCTATTCTAAATCTATTATTCATTAAATGTAAGAACAGTCTGAAGAGAAAAAAGAAAAAAGTAGTGCGCCCAACGTGGGGCTCGAACCCACGACCCTGAGATTAAGAGTCTCATGCTCTACCGACTGAGCTAGCCGGGCAGCTGGAAGGACTCTCAGGGGTGGGGCTTAAGAAGAGGCCAACCCCTGAGCTAGCGCTTTGATGATGACTTACTGATTCATGCTTTACAACACATGGTTTACATCCTCTCATGCTCTGACTGTAATTTCAATGACTAAACTAAAACACAACCTATAACTATCACACATCTCTCTGCACCACACTATAATTTATAAATGACAAGAAGCAACATACACTTACCAAAGTGTGGCAAAGGATCATAGACTTACTGCTGCCTGCAGTGTAACTATGTGGCATCTGTGCCACTGAAAATACATCTCACACACCGAGCCACTGATAACAAAATATTTTCTGGAGATATGACAGATACAGTTTCAGATAGTTGGTGTAGTCGAACACTCAGCTTTCTATGCTGCAAGTAAAAGCTGTTACCACAAGGAAAAAGCTGTTTTATGTGCAGGGGTCTAGTTTGATAGTCTCTGATGCACCAACACTTACTTAACAAAAAGGTACACAGCTACACACACACACACAGCCGTATCCACAAAACCTGCACCACACCTCCCAAAGAAATCAGGTTGTTTCAAAAAGTGATCATCTGCTAAAAATTAATAAAGTACTCCACGTGAAAGGTGTATCACACAGTTCATGTGCCTAAAGCTGCTACTACTTGGATCCAACTGTCATAACATGCAAATACACATAAGTTTATTGCTGTGTTCACACCAGACGCGAGTAAAATCATTCGAATGATTTATATGTAAAGTCAATGTGAAAATGTGATTGTACATGAGTACACGTCCCGCGGTGCGAAACGCGCGAATAACGCGGTGCAAATGAGCAACTTATTCAAGCAAATGACGCGATTCTCGCCACATTAAATGTGCAAAAAGCACGTATGGGGCAAATATGTGTTGGATGCGAAAGTTGCAAAATCTGAACTTTAGCAATCATTCACGCCGCGATTCTCTGGTGACGTCAAGAACATGATTCATTTATTTTTTTGCAACTACACCGTGAATATTGATTGATTTACTCACCTGAGACAGATGGACAAGTGCTCTGCAGCTGGGACAGATTGCCTGTGTTCTGGTACCGATCCTCTCCAAAAGGTCGTCAAACTGGGTCCAGATCAGCCAAAAACAGCACTGGAAGCGGTCGTCATCCAGGTGCAGCTCCTGGATAAGGTGGTGGAATTAGCTACGAGCAACTCTGGAGGATCTGATCAATCCAGACACGGCGGTATCTGGACTCCAGACACGAATCTCGCCGCATTAATCGTGTGAATGACGCAAATTATTCACGCAAATGAAGTGAGTAAACTCAGTGGATACCACGTCCAAAAATGCACGAATAGTGCAATGAATTTGTGTCTGGTGTGAACACAGCATGTCTGTTTTGACAGCAAAAGTGCATCTTTGTGAAACCTTAACATTTCTTATAAATTCATAATTTTGATGAAAATAATGTGCACAACACAATTAGGCCGGACAGTCAGGGTAACTATCAGCAATGCCATAACATGATTTGCAAATGGGGTTTATATTGTACATGAGGCAATTATCATCTGAAATTATCCTATGCACTGTATTACTTAAAATATAACCTATGTGAAAGAAATCAAGTCATTTTAATGCATTAATAGTTTATCTGCGACAACTAAGGAGTTGCGGTCACTTTTTGTCAAGTGGAGACTGGCATAATCTGAGTTCAAAATGTGGATTTAAGTAGGTTTGAACAACTTTAAAGAACTGAATTCTGGTTCTAATTTAGGGGACATAACAAGTAAAATTATGCATTGACACAAAGGTAATTGCTCCTATGCAGGGCTATCAGTTTTAGTGAGAAAACAGGGCCTCCTTGCCGGAGTCTTGCCTGATGTAGAAAATTGTGTGCGCCATCAACCATGTGCCCACCTGAACTCACCTCAGCTAGTTTTGACTGCACTTCCATTAACTCCATACTTCCTGGTCAGTTTTACACAGCATACTTTAAACACAGGAATCCAAAAAATTACCAAGTGGACGAAATATGGAAAATCGCCTTACTTAAAAAACAAACAAACATAACGCTAAATTAACGCTAAAGTAACGCCATGGAAACGGTGTAGTACAAGCTACCGCCATTAAGTGTGCAGCCAAGTGCGCTGTCATAGTTATTCTGCAGTTAAGGGCCACGCTGTTATTACTGTGACATTAACATTGGTATTTAACAAGAACACTATAACAGTTTATCAGAAACACACAGTTAAGGTTAATTACTTTACCTTACGTCACGTCGCAGTAATTTCTTCGTCGAAGTTAGAGCTTGACCTCACTGAGCTAGCTTACCACAGCTAGCTAGCTGAAACATCGAACTTTAGCTCGAAAAAACTTGGCGTTCGGTTCCAAAATCCAGTTGCCGTCATGGACATAAAAACTTGTCGAAAGTTACACTTTCAGTTCATGTTTGGATAAAACTATATTTAAACAAAGCTTGACGACGCTGACTATCGACGCCGTGTCCGCCCGTTTCCAGCGAGCCGTCTCTGTCCGTTTCGTCCGGGAGGTTTCATTTCAAGTGCAGAACAGGGGTGCGCTGTTCGGTTGAAAAAAATAAGTCTGCCACAAATGTCGTAAACCTAGACGAAAATAGGAAGATTTAACTTAACATAAATATGTATTTAATCCTTTCTTTGTACTTTCAAAAAGCGTGTCTTGTTTTTGTAGTTTTCTTTTGCACTATTTAGCTGTGGGCACACCTGTGTTGCAGAGATAATTGATCCCGACCCCGGGCGTCGTCTCCTTAATTGATCTTAATTGAGCTGCTTATTACACAACAGTGTGACCAACATTGCATTAGTTATAGATACAAACACACACAGTCACAACATTTACATTTACAAGTTTTCACGTTTGTTATGTAAATGAAAGTAGCAGTGACATCTCAAAACCAGACATTTCAAATAAAAGCTCTCCAATCAAATGTTTATTTCAGTAAAATAGCTTCAGTAAAAATACAATGCATGTTTTATCAGCACACTGGGGGCTTAACCCAGCTTAGCAATCTTCAGACTGTAACCCGATAACTGTTCCATTTTCAAGCTATTTTAGAGTGAAAAATATATAATATGTGGGATTATGTGTCTTGGCAAAGTAAGGTCATCCTATTTTCTTCTATGATTAACCCATGTTCCACATTAATATCAGAGTTAGTGCAGGCTAGCTATATTAAAACGACTGCCTTGGAATTAATCTTATGTATATGATTTACACAACTCAAAACACATATAAAGGTATGCCTTGCAAATACTTGTTTCTAACATTTATTTTTAATTGCATTTTAGGTGATTGATCCCTTATACAGTCGGGAAGAAAAGCTGGTACTGGTGAGGAGAAAAGGTTTACCTATAAAGTCCTCTAACACAATACAAAATAAATAAAGAAATACATAATAAAGATCAGAGCAAAACTGTTGAGTGTGTTGCTAACGAAAGATAAAAAGTTCTGTCCATAATCTGATGATAACTTATTTAACCACAGCAGCTTGCAATAAAACTATATAGTTATGGTACGCATCCATAAACACAGTCACTGCTATGAATATCCTGTTGTGGGAATATGAGAAGGAAAAAATCTGCCTAATAAAATACTTTATGTGACAGAAAAATATTTTTGCTTCAGTGAACAGATCTCAGTAAAATAATAGCCCAAATTTTTAAAACATCGTATTATTTTTGAGGGCTCTACCACATCACCTGAATGACAGATGACTAGATCTAGAACTATATATATAAAAAAAAGCCTACTATTATAAAAACTAACAGATAATTATGCTTACCCACAGTGGGTCTCTGGATAAATCTGACATAGTGATTGACAGGGGGAAGAAGAATTATTTTTATTCAGTTCTTTGTTGTTATTGTTATTATTTTTACCTCGTCAGGCTTTAAAATCTTTCCCTGAGCTGCTTTAAACTGATGTTCGCTAAGACCACGACCTGCTTAACTGAGAGGTCACACAAGCCACAGGGTGAGTGTATTAGAGAAAAGCTGCAGCATTGTAGTTCCGGGTTCCCTCCACCAGGCGGCGCTGCTACACTACAACAACGTAAAGCTGCAGAGAGAAGCTGCTGTTTTAAAGCAGCTGTGACCGTCACTCCTGAGCAGTGTGGAGAGGAAAGAGGAGCGGGTCGGTTGACCAGCAGAGCATTTATTATATATAACCATCTGTAATAAATCAAGAGATAAACAGGTTGTGAGCAGAGAACGAGGGAGCCGCGACCACACCACGTGATCAAATGCGGAAATTGTCCGATCGAGAAAGTAAGCGGAGGGTTCGGTGTCCACTTGTGTTTGGAGCTGCTGCTGTCACTAGCTGCGTGTATCCAGCAACACGGACGCACGGTTTTACGACCCTGGCCTGCTGTGAATGAAGTGAGGTAAGTGAAGCTTTATGGACAAAAAAAGCAAAACAGTGTGCGTGTGTGTTGACAGTTACCGCGGCAACTTTTTAGGGAACAACCCAACAGACGCGTCGCTGGGATCTTCAAACATCAGGGGATTCAGATCAGCACAGAAATCTTCACATCCAACCTGGTAATTGAGCAAGTTTCAAGTTAAAATGAACAGAAATTGTGAGAAACTCTGCTCAAAGTCAGATCACTTTGTTTCCGTGCTTAGCTCATGTTCTGCATTAACACCACAGAGTGCAGGCAGCTACACCACACTGTGCCTTAGAATTAGTCTTATTTATAATGATGCACAGCTAGTCATATGTAAAGGTGTGCATTGTGACTGAAACCACTGAGCCAGACGAGAGTGGGCAGTTGTAGCTACCAGCTGGAGTGAGATCAGTAGATCTTGTGTGTTGATAATACTCATTTTAGTTTTTAATCATATTTCTGTGTAGTAGTTTTTTGGGGTGCCGACCCTTCACATAATCCAGTGGATGGGAAGCAGGTGGTGGTGAGGAGAAAAAGTTTATCCATAGTCCCAAAACAACCGAGTTAAAGTGACAACAAGGAAAAGAAAGATTTAAAGACAAATCAGTTTTTTTTTTTTATCTTGACACATTGAGGTCTTTGTCAAGCCCAGAAATCTTTAAATTTAACCGGATAATTGCACTATTTTCAAGTGGTTGTGTTGTAAAATCAATATACAATGTGTGCTCTCTGCATAGTAAGGTCAGCCCACATTAATGTCACAGTTAATACAGGCCAATAGACCAAACTGTGCCTTGGAATTAGTCTTTTCCACTCGAATCATATGTAAAATCATGAATTTTATAGTAATTTGTGTGACTGCTCCTTTAAAAAGTCCAGAAAAACAGATGCACATGCTGATGAGGAGACTAAGTTTAAAAGCCTCACATGTGCCTCATTGTCTTCATGCGTTTTGAAAATGCTCCTTACATCCTCGCCTTCTACCAAATTAGTTAACGAGCTACCACCAGATACCGACGATGACGAAGCCCTGTGACTGATGTGCTCTCTCTGGTGCTCACGCGAAATGTCAAAGTGCCAAGTGGTGTGAAGTAGATCTGCTGCCTAAAGAACACACAGAGGACTGAGAACATAGACTGCATGTGTTTTTGATGTCATTGTGATGGGCTTTACTGCATGATCAGAATGACAGATGAATAGATTAAACAAATAAATAAAAAAATAAAGATCCAGAGCTATTTATAAAACGTTTGAGTCTATCTCTACTTAGAAAGGATGGGCCCACATTACTAGACTGCTTGTGTTAGGCAGCATCTAGATTTATGTTTATGTAGCTCATAGTGTGTATTTCAATAACATTAGTTGTGTCTGATTACACAGTGTTTCACGAGTATCAAACATAATCACGCTGTTTCCTGTATGCACTGTTGACTATTCCTCTTCTCACTCACAGTATTGTTCTGTTTTGATGTGTTGTTTTGTGTTGATTTTCAGGTCATGTTCAATCCGTGTCAACTTTAATTTTTTATTTTGTGCACAGCAAACAACAATGTAATGTGTAAGTTTTGGTCATCTAATTGTTAGACAAAGTTGATTATTACATGCTAGTAATTAGGATGACAGTGATTATTCAGTTAATCAGTCACTTGTCAGCTTATAAATGAATCACCAACTATTTTGTTTATTCAGTTTGATAGATTTTTGTAGAAGAAAGAAAAACTCCTTGTATTCTACCTCCTTCAGTGTGAATATTTTCTGCTTTCTTCACTCCTCTGAGACATTCAAGTGAATATCCTTGAGCTGTGGACAAAACAAGACACTTGAGGTTATCATCTTGGGCTCTGGAAAACACTCATTGACATTTTTTAAACCATTTTTTGACATCTTATAGACCCAACAACTCATCAGTTACTGGAGAAAATAAATTTTAGCTGCATCCCTGCTAGTAAGGTTACGACTGATGTTAATAGTGCTACTGGGATGCTGGTTTATGAGGAAACATGTTGCTAAAACTAATGAGCTGAAATGCAAAAGCACTGCTGACTCCTAAGAGACGTTAACCAGTGATTCACTTTTTATTTTTTGGCATTTTTGCCTGAAAAAGAAAAAAAACACTGTTGCATATCATCATCCTGTTGATTGACTATGAGCCAAATCCCTGCTTGTTTACACTCTTATCACAAAATCCACAGGATATTGGCTGATCCAATCAAGCCTCGTTGTAATATTGCACAAGTTTAACAGCAGAATAAAACAGTATTAACTTTATAATTGGCTACGTTTCCTTTGACTCCCATCACGTTGCTTGTGTCACGCAGTGGAGAGCAAATCGCTTTCCGAAAATAACTTGCGTTCAAAGCAGGAGGCGAGTACCTGTTGCTGCTCTCTGTGGCATCTGCAATTTTAATTTGTCCGCCGCGGCACAGCGCTCAGGGACGGAGCAGACAGTAACAAAGCCTGGCTGAGCTTCGCCATTTAAATGAGGTGGTCATGCATGTGAATGAGGTTCAGAGCTCACACCCTTTGAATGTCACTGCAGAAGACAAAGGTGTTTATGAATCCACCGAGTGAAAGTGCAGCAGCAGCTTCATGACTTATCGATGCTACTAATTATGTTGACGAGTAAGTAGTTAATAACTTTGCTGTGTCATGGATGACGTTGCATATGTAGAGAATTAATCACACATGTTTGTATGCGTCACTTATCCAAATGAACAGCATCGGCCCAGTAACGGCTTTCTACACAACTTAATACCCTCCATACCTGATGTTCTTCAACGTTCTGTTAAATTCTTCACCACTGCAGCGTAAACTTGAAGAAAAACGTAGATTTAAAAGATAATCTGAATCGTTTTTTGCGCAGGTTTTACCATCATGTCTGTGAAATATGATAATATAAACATTCCAAATTATGTACTTACGCAAGTATTGCAGAGATCTGGGAACATTTCGACAGCATAACAGCGAAGTCAGACAGTTCAAGAAACGCAGTCTTACTCAGAAGATCTGACAGATTGTGCAGAAGCCAAGAGTTTAACCAGATTATCAAAAACTTGGCCCATCAGGACGTCTGTAATGATTCCTCATTAGACAGAAAAACTGAGCACATGGTGTGCGAGTACAGTGGGTCAAACTGGAGCAAAGTAGTTGCTCTGAAACTTGATGGATTTTTATTATGGGCTTTTTTTTTCTCCTCCACATAAGTTTCGCAACCTGTGTTTTGTTTGATTGTGCAACCGCTTGTGTTATTTGATCCAGTGGATCAACTTTGGGCGCACAGTCTGAATATTATGAATAGTGTGACTATGACAATCCAACAGGTATTATCCTTCAGTAAGCTGCCTGCAGTGGTGCTGCTATCTGATGTGACAGCGATCACATCAAGCATTTATGAAAACACTTGTAAGCTTGTAAAATTTAGCAAATCTGTTTTGTTTCTATCCAGTTATCCATACTTTCATGTGTCACACCACTGCTTTCGCAGCTGGAGGCGTGTGAATTTGAATCCCATCAGTGGTTTTCTAATCATAGCGACCCATTTAGGTGCTCAAAACAGCACAGATATTTTGCACTTTTAAAACTGGATCACCCTCTGATTTCGCAGAACTCTCAGTGGATGTGACACTCTAAGTTTTCTGCTCCACAATGGTACTAACTTTGCTCAAGAAAAATGTCAACTTTCGCGTTGACTCAAGACTTGCTGCAGCATCATTTCTAGCCTTGGCTAAACTAAAAGAAGGAAGGGGTGAACCGCAGTGGGTTCTTGGGGTCATTGTTGTCACAGATGTTAGTTGTTCCTGTTAAATGTATAAAATGAACACTACAGAATAGCAGGATTCTAAAAACAAGGTCATACGTTGTTGCACAGGGGCTATTTTGAACAGGAACATTTCCAAGGTCCTGTTTGGACTCCAAGCATCTGATTGTTGATGTGTCCATGCAGTAACATTGCTTTTGTCAAACTTGGATAAAAAGAGTTGTGTGTACATGTATACTTGAGCCACATCTGTCCTCTGCTTATCTGAGCTGGGATCAGATATTATCATGGCTTACAGAGCGATGGAAGGCAAATTAAATTGAATCATCTTGCAGTCCATTGCAGGCTGCTTTGGCTCTAAATTGAAAACAATGTTGGAGCATCACACAGCAGCCAGCACAGCTGTGTCGGGAAACCAGTGCAAAAAAATTAGCTGCTAGATGTTTGTTTATGGAGAAAATTCTGCTTTATTCTCAAAGGAACAAAATGCTCCCAGGTCCTCTCTTCTGGAAACATCATCAACGTCCCTCTTTGGTGGTCGATTTAATCCCTTAAAGCTCATCTTCATGTGTCCAAGTTACATATTTACAAGTTGTTTTTTCAAGAAAATAACCTCTTCTAGCCTTTAAATGACTTAGATGTCATGTTAGTTGCTCTTTGTAGAATGTGCTGGTCGATGCAGTCCACAGCGTTCTTTCGGCACTCTGCTCACACACCAGCTCACCTATGACTCTGTTCAAACCCCTTAAAACTACCCTACACAATGACAAGTCACAATATTGGAGTAATTCAGCTACGCATGCTCATTCTGAAGAATAATGATACAGAACCTGCAAGTTGACTGGATTGGTTTTTTAGGTTTGTTACGTATAAAACATTGGAAAACCAAATCTGCGTTTTTGAGCTTGTCCTTGGTGCACCACAGTTTGGCTTATTTTGCTCATGATGCATATAAAATTACAGTACATATATATATAAAACAAAACACCATTCAGCCACGTTAACAAGGTAAACAACATCTAGATGTTCGTGCCTCCGATATGGAAAGGTGTGCAGTGAACGTGTGTGAGAGAGGATCTTTGTTCTCGCTAATCGAGCGAGTAAAACAAATGTGTGGAAGCGATGGAAACACATAAAAAGGATTGTTTCAGCAGCGCTATTTAAACTTGGCACTCACAAGCTTCCGAACTTTCAAGCTCCTCACAAAGCCCCAGTAGGCATGCTTTTGTACTAATAATAGCATTAGTTGCTGCCCCAACTCTTGTGCTAACTGTGGAGGGATTTAGCAGACTTTGCATTTTTTATTTATTTATTTTTAAACCTGTGTCACTATAGAGCAAATATTCACCACAGTTGCCTCTTCTGGAAACATTAAGGAGAATATGTAATAATGGTATAAGTTCTTTGCGGTCACCTGGTGTTTAATGTTATGTAATGTCATTGCTTTGGAGAAATCCATCAGTGTGAGCATGTGTTGGTTATTGTTGTATAACAGGCAGTTCTCTTTTGACTATTATCAGGACACTAGATTAAATAGATCTGCCCACTATCTGTTTCAGTTTCTACATTTTCCACCACACTGCGTTGGTGCATATATTCTGTATGTCCATATTTATAACAAGCACTTCCCAGAGATGTGATGAACATTCTCCATCTGTGCAAAGCCCACCAACAGCAGCTTCAGCCCCTAGCTAATCCTCTTAGACCGTTTTGTTGTTTTCCTTTAATTGAAGTCTCTGTCGGGAGTCTCTCGTACTCCTGGCTTGACTAGTATAGCACAGCTGTGCTCTCAGCTGAAATATGGGCTAACCGGAGGTTGTGGATTTAGAAAGAAAACCACCCTGAGAAGCCACTGTGCCGAGCTGTTACTTCCCTGTTTTACTTCTCTCACGTGTACAACTTTTTTTTTTCTCCCCCCATCCCCCAGTGCTCATCTGTTGATCTAATCATTCCCTATTGTTTTCAATATCTCTCAGTATTGATAAATGCTTCTCTCTGATCGTCTCCTCTGTCCTAACTTGTTTTGCAGGGGTCGCGTTGAGGACAGACTGTGGCGATGACAAGGCTGTGACGGTGTGTGTCTGAACTGGACCAATTCCTGTGACATGGCTGCTGCTAAGAAGCGTGAGTTTTTATGATCATATACATTGTCTTTTGTAATGACTGTTAAGCTCAGGAAGTTTCCAGATCTCAAAAAGTAGTCGTAGATAAATGTGACTTCCAACCAATTTTAAAATGCAGCCAAAAAAAACTCTTGAAATGTATATTTTCTTTTGAAAATTGCAGAAATTACACCATTTACCATTGCAGAAACTGTATTTTTAACTTTCTGGCAGTCCTTGAATGTCAGGAAACTTAACCAAAAATAAGCTTAACGTATTGGTATTTCATCGAAATTACTATTTTCTACATGTGTCGTTCAAAAAATTTCCCAAAAAATTCAAAATAGATCATTAGCAACAGATCATGTTAGAAGAAAAAAAAAAGCAGCATGGTAAACTATGTTAGGCTTCTTCAAATAGCCTTTCTAAAGCATGTGGATGATAACACATGTGAGCACTTGGGATATATTGGTTTAGTTTTTGTTTCAACTCTGGTAAAGCTAATAATCAACCATGTTAAACTTTGTTATTTCACAAGTAAAACATATATATATTGAGTTATATAACAAACACACCTTTGAGTTCTCTCTGCTTATATCCATGGTTGTCCTGTTTCCATAGAGTTGCAGGACTTTTAAAAAACAGCCAGACTCTGCTCGGTGTTCAGAGGGTTAAATTAGAGATACCACTTTAAAGAGCCAGCGTGTTGATATTCAAGATGTGGGCAGCCCAGGCTAGCCCAGCATTAAAATGTATTAGTCTCAGGATCAAGTGCTTCTGTTTGAAGTTCTACCGAATAAATGAATCAATAGGCTGCAAAAAGAAACTGCATAGATGTGTTTCAGGGGAGGTGAAGGAGGTACTGCGGATTTCTACCACATTCAGTGTCTCTTAAAAGGCAGTAGCTGTTGCAAGAAATGGAGGGTAAAAAAAAAAAACAGGGTGACAAATTGTTAATTGTAATTTATTGTACCTGAGACCCCCAGATTGCCCTTTTCACCAACCTGGAGGCACTGTAGGAAGGATAATCAATTTGATTTAAATGCAGAATCGATTTTCCTTTTCCACGTGTGTCTTGGGAAAAGGGTGTGTCAGTGTCAGCAGCTTTGCGACAAATTTTTTGTTGAGGCAAGCAAATGTATTTCCTCAAAAGCAGGAATCACTTCATAGAAAAAAAAAGCAACAACCTGGAAACGAGGCTTGCAAAAGAACAATGACTGATTACGTTTTTATTGCTCCCACACCGCTTAAATAAGCGTCATCTCCTCCTCAGCGCAGTACTTGTCTTCAAGGACTACTTTGCGAGCTTTGCTGTCTTTGATAAGGTCACTGGATGATGGCTTGTGCAAAGGGAGCGTCCCTGTTGACGTCCTGTTGATGCCATTTTACAAAGTGCATGTTTTATGTGTCGGTGATGGACTGAAATGTCACGGTAGGAGTGTTTGGAAGCAGGTAGAGACAGATCTATGTTGCCAATTTTGGAAAAATAAACTCTGAAGCGTAGATTTGTACAATATTCAAGTAGCTATTAAGATTAATGACACTTTGATGTTGGAAAAATATGAATACAAAGATTTTCCAGGTTTATTGACAACCTCTCCCAAGTGGATAATTTGACAACAATTACTTTGAGTTTCAAGGGGATAAACAGAGCATTTAGTAAAACACTGATATGGCAGCCAGCTGTCATAAGGCTGTAAAAGCAGCACAGTTTCTCGTATTTATTTTATACAGGAACATGCTCACCGGCTCTGAAGACACAAGTAAAGGAGAAGACGTCTAGACAAAGACGAATGTGTGCAATCTCACCCACAGCAGTGTACTTCTAACAAAATTGAATTTTTACACAAAGACTGCAGCCAAATGTGGCAATATGAGTAAATACTGTGGTCCCAGGTGTGTTTCTGTTTTTGTTGATTTCACCAGGCATTCAAGCTCGGGATCTGCAGTTGAAATGGCTTATCAAAACAACAAAAAGGCAACCTAGAAAGCACATGATATTTTTTAATAAAACCTCACAGCACGGCTGATCGCTTGCAGATAATGACGTGTCAGACCCAGCCTGCAAATGTTGTATTGATCAAAGTCAAACACGGCGCTTCTTTTTGGTCCCAAACCTGCCAGCAGTAGACTGATTACCGTACTGCTACAATATTCAGCAGGGCAGAAACAGATACACTGACAGACAGATTAGTGAAGGGATAGAAGTGGATGTAGATTAATCTGAAATAAGCCAGTTGAGCACGTCTGCATGTTAATTTATGTGTGAACATGCATCTGTGTGCTTAGTGGTCTGTCGCTGAGAGGGGAAGTGTAGGTGTCACTGTGTCTGTGCTTATATAATGTTGTGGAAATGAGCCAGAAGTAGAGGTCTGACCAGGAGCTCTACTACCGCATCGATTTATGTGCAAGAAATTCAAATACAGATATAATAGCTGTGCCAAATAGATGCTCATTTAAATATTATGCAATGAACACTGTGGATGTGTGAATGCTTTAGCTTCTGCTGCATTACACACCTTAAAACCAAGAGCTTGTGTTTATTGGTCTTGTTAGGTGGAGCTATCGTTGAAGCAAATTACAGCTGCGTCAGCTAAGAGAACTTTGAGGACAGGAAATGGTTTTGATGCTTACGTTCTGCAGCTGCACTTTCTTACTTTCTCTTCTCTCTGACAGTAGTTGACACAGAAAAGACATTCATCTTTACTTGAAAATACATAAGATTGAATTGGTTCTGAAGCAGAAGTTTTCGTTCAACTAAAACAGTATCTCGTCGTGGTGTTGTGTCCTCAATAATGTGGCAATTTTCTCCCATCAAAAGTGGTACAGATATTTTTCAAGGTATTCTATAAAAGTTACAAATTCTAATGTCGTAACTACTACACTACAGAGTTCTGGAAGTTCTGAAGCTTCAATAGGCATGCAACTTTACATTTAAATTACCAGTATTAAAGATGAAGAGCTTAGAAGAGTTAGGAACTATCATTTTTTGGCAAACGCAGAAGCCTGTTTACAGAAAGTAGAGACATTGACTACGACTCATGATTAGGGATTGACTGATTCCAGTAAAATAAATAAATGTAAAAATTTGTCTCTGATGCAGCCGCCTGTTTTTATTTGCATTCACTACTCTGTGATCTTAAGCAATGTCCCACCTATAGCACTGTCTGATTGCATCACAACCAATAGCCAATCAATGCCAAAGCACAAATCTTGACAAGCTCTTTTAGTTAAACATGTGGAAAAAATAATTAAACAAAGAAATTTCTGTGACGTTTTGTGTTGGAGTTTGTGGTATATTACATTATGACACCAGGATTTTAATTTTACTGCAAATGCATATCAGTTCTAAATTTCAGGTATTGGTCTAGTGATTACTGATAATTGGTATCTATAGAAAAATCTGCATTTTTTTTGTAAGAACCATAAACTAAATGAGCTTAAAATTCACCTATCTGTGCTGATAACGGTAAAGTCTAGCTTCCTTTCCTTCATTGAGTTGTCTCCTGGATTGTGGTGATGGATTCACACCTCTAACTGACACAAAAAACAACATTCCTCATAAATAAAGATGGAATCATTCAGACTGATAGCTATAAATAGTTTTTCAATAATTAACATTTTACCAGAGAATGTGATAGAAGGGCTTTGATGTGATCAATACATAGAAATATTAACTCTCTATACCAATAATAAAACCCTTAAAGGACACAGAAAGCTGTTTAAATAGTTGTATGTATGTATTCTGTGTACCTGCAGTTAAAGAACAGCACAGTTCAGCCATATTGTTTTGAATGCATCTTAGAAGGTGAACATATGCTTTATTGTGTGAAAACATCTTCAGGGGGAGTTGGCAGCACTGAGCAGACCTGCATCGTGGCTGCTCTGCACAATCAGGTTGGCTGCAAGCACTTCTGCTGTACAGTACGTTTGTTCTGTCATCTGTCACTTTCTGAGCCATTCCTCTCTTTTTATGGAGACACAATGCATTAGCACAGCTGAACGGTGAGTTGCCATATTTCCTGAAAGTTTAGACAGACAAGCTGCAAATAAAAGCACACCTCTCTGTATAAGTACCATCTCTTGAAGCCATAACCTCTTAATTCTAACTGTGTTACAGTATAGAAGCTGTAATTATAAGACTAGTGTATGCCAAGTGAGTGTAATTACGCTGCCACGGAGCCCGGTTGTATGAACGTGGAGGCTTCATGGGAAAAGCCTCTTATAGGGGGAGTAGGAGCTTCAAATAATTGGTCCTATCATGTGATTTATATGATTAACTTAAAGCTTTAAGTCTCCATGTGGAGGTATTTTCTCCTCCACTCATATATATTACATTTAATTGAAATGGTTTGAGTGGAGTTGTTTTTGTTGCGTCCACTTTCTTTCTAACTTGACCACAGAATCACTGAGGACTAAATAGACCCAGCAGGTTCAATAATGTAGTGTCTCACTTCTAAAAGTTTGTCTTGGCAACAAAATTCTTCAACTGGGTCCGACTGAAATCACAACATCTCAAGGCCTGTGATGACTCAGAAGCTCTCACATTTGATCCCTTGCATTTGGAGCTGCTGCAGGACGTGTTTTTGTAGATATTGCTTTTATTTTCAATATAAAGGATGCTTCATGTCCGATTGGAGGTTCACTAAAAGCAGTGACATTTCAAAAAAATAGGAAACAGAGAGTAGAATATAACGGTGGTGCTGCCGACTGTGGCAACAAGCACTTTCCACCAAATGAAAGGGTGTCCAGTAAAACGGAGTAGCTGTGTGCTTTTAAAACTGATGCTTCTCAAGTGTTTTCAGAGATCTGTAGGGTGGCTTGTAATTAGAGGTGTGTCTGTCACATGTGCTTTACTTTGGTGATGCCAGACTGTCTCAGGTGAGTTAAACCTTTTAGCTGAAGGAACGACAAGTAAAACTAATCTAACTGTGTTACTTTTGTTAACACTCATACAATAATACGTCATAAATCAACTAATACATGTTAAGAAATGTCCCGTACATCATCAAAGGCTGCATTTGAACAGGGTTTAAATTCTAAGAGTGTGATTTTAAATCGTTTTCTAAAACCAAGTACAGTCGTGACTCGATAATCCGACACTAAATGTAAAACCTTCTTTTATGTCGGATAGCAAGGCTGTCGGATTGTCAAGACGGAGGTGGAGATAGAAGGAGGGCTTGATACTGGAAGGCTCATTAGTTGTTAATTATTGTTCATAGTTGTTATAATAACTACTGGTCCAAAAAGCACTTTCTGGGCTCAATTAATGATGAATATCAGAATATCCAGAGCGGTCGGGGGGACACTTCCACTCTGGAGGAGCGCTCCAACAGGGTGGAAGTGGCCAGAATGCACAGACAGTACTTGGCTGCTGATGCTAGTTTAGGATAACAGTCCCAGTTCTGTTTCCAGCATCGGTGGCGGCGGGGGAGTGGCTGATACGCTCCACCATTACCATCCATGTTTACTTCCATAAACACTGAGCACGCTTGCTACGTGTGACGTCGTCGTGTCGTCTTCTGCGCATGCGGGACACTTTTGGGTCGTATGAAGTTCACACAGCAGATCACATACAAGTCGTATTTAACTGGAAATGTGAACGAACTTCATGGATTTCACAAAAAAATCTGAATTGAGCATTAAGTCCTGCAGTCTGAACGTAGCCAATCTGTGGGATTGTTCAGTCAGATAATACGCCGTTGTCCTGATTTGTGACATAAAATGTCATGTCGGAGTCGGAATCCAAGGCTGTCGGTATGTTAAGGCTGTTTTTAATTGGGTTCCGTTCATTTTTCCTAAAAACCTGTCGGATAGCAAGGTTTAGGATTGTTAAGGGTCGGATTATCCAGTCTGTATTTATAATTTCCTTGTTTTATTTGTGTATTTGTTCAAGAATATTGAAAACCCAATGCATATATGGATGAATTTTATATGTAAGTGTTTTTTGTTTTTTTAAATATCTTGATTTGGGAAAGACTCCTTGTTAATCCTTTGATATGTGTTGAATTTCAATGAAGGCACCGAGTCGGATATCAAAACTCATTTTCAGATATTGACCTGCCCTGACTCTTGCCGTCCTTTATCTGGATTTGGGAGAGACTTTGGAGATCGCGCTGTCTAGGATCACAGGACTAATAAATTCTATTTAAAGCCAGTTTACATTTTGCTTATCTTGTATTTGATCTGCTGTTTTCTTTGGTTTCTAGAGTTTTGGGTATTAAGCAGCATTCCTCATTTTCAAGCCTCGTTTTCTGCACAGTGATCCTGCACATATGGAACATGATGTAACTCCCAAACTCATTATTGTGACCTAGATTGCTGATGGCAAGGATTTCTAATCTCTAATATGAGTCTGAATAAAAGTTTAATGGAACTGGACCCAGGTGGGACTGTAACGGCTTCATGAAGTGTAACTGCAGAAGTCAGTGTCAAGTTAAATGGGCTGCAGCAAAGTTAACCACAAAGTGCTTAAACCCTCTAGACATGAATATAAGTGATGTAGTGTATTATATGTTTTGCATCTCTTTACTTTCTGAGTTAATGACATGCAGTGTTTGCTGTTATTTTGGAATGAGAGATTCATTATCACAACATCATCTGTTCCTCTAGATAAATGTCTCGTCACTTCCAGATTCTGTTCTGTTCGCTCAGTAATTAATACAGATGGCACCAACTTCACCGGATCTTGGCTTGTTTCGACTTGGCAGAGAAAGTTATACATCTCTGCATTTGACAAAAAATATTGTGTTTGAACTATAGGATCGTTTCTGGTCCAGATATGAAGGGAAAGAAAAACCTCTGCCAGTAAATGTGAGGACAAGTTCGCTTCAAAGTTGTTTTTTTGGAAAAAGAAAGAAATCTCTTCAACTGTCAGGCTGGCAAGAAGCTGAAGCAAAGTGAATATTTTTAGTGAAGTTTATGTTAAATTACTTTTTGTACACCATCATCATATAATAAAACACAGTTTAGTTAAATCTTTTTAAAGCCAGTGTTGGACTTTTACATGAACGTTTGTGGAATTAAAGCTCTCAAAGCTAATAAACCCATAAACAGGAGGTAACTCTCTCTATTATGTAGTTTACCAACGTCTTAGATCTGATGTCTGGAGCCACATTGGCACGCTGGAAGGAAAGAGCAACCGGATCAATAGCCTCAGCGAACTTTTCCCATAATTAAGTCGTGCATTTCTGATGAAGTACTTGAAGCGATACACAGATATCCGTGTCTTCTGGTCACACGGGGTTTGATGAAGTTGGCAGATCTCAAGCACAGTTTTCGAATAATTGGAAGAATGATAATAAACAACATGTTGATCAGAAAGAGTGATGTTGAGTATGCTAATGTCAAACGTGCGCTCGAACACAACTCTTATCCAAAGAGTCTCTGTGGGAATTGTAATTCAACTAACGGACAAGGTCCAGTGCTTCTTAAAGGACAGCCTCCTATTAATAGAGTTTTTAATAAACAGCTTCTTACTTGTTGTACTGTTTGTGTGGATCTTGTTGTTTAGCTACTGTACATGTCGTACACAGTGTGGTTCTGGGAAAGTGATGCTCCAGAGTTAGGCTCAAAGCTCCTGGAGCAGAAATTCGGACCGAGTGTTTGTTGTCTCTGAGAACTGTTGTTTTTTCAGAGGAGGAGGGTTTTATTTGTGGAGCAAGTTTCCATTCTCTCACACTGTGAATGGATGCCTGGAGAGAAGGACAATAAATACGAGCAGCTCGGTGTCATGGGATCGCACTAAAACCTGAAGGGAAATAATGTGTTTAGCTTGCAAGCTTAAACGACTTTAACGCCTTTATTTTGGCACCGAGGTCCCACGATGTATGGGAGTCTGATGTGTGAGATCGCTGCGTTCGTCCTGTGGCAGGAGATATTTCTTTATGACTCAGGCTGTAACTTTGGGGTCTAATCCTGCAAAATGGATGTGGGACTCCCTGATGGTATTTTGTAATGGATAAGAAAAAGATCTAAAGTGCCTAAAACTTTAGAGGTTTCCTCCTTTTATTGCTTTTCAACACTGAATCATGGTCGATATAATTTGGCTTCTTTTTTTTTGGCACTTTAGACACACATTACTTTGTCAGGACTTTAAAAAAAAAAAAAATTCTTGTCAAAAAAAGCAAATTAAATCGACCATGATTCAGGAAAATGTCCCAGGAGGGGGAATGAATACTTTTTATAGCCACTGCAGTTGTGTTCCATGTGTGTGCCCTTGTGTGGACATTCACAGCTCCAGGAGCGACTAAAGGAAGTCGACTGGCTACTTAATGCATAATCTTCTTTCCTCTTCCTCAGGTGGTGCAAAATCAGGAGGTGTGCGCTTTTCAGAGGAACCTCCTGCTGCCGGAGCACCATCGCATGTCCACTTTGATGAAAAGCTGCATGATTCTGTTGTCATGGTGACGCCGCAGGATGATGGCAACTTCATGGTCAAGGTATGTCTACACTTGCAATGAACCGACACTTGACAGCTACGACAGCTACAGCACATTAAGTAGAGCTCGTTTAACTCAGCATTTTACTGATGGATGCATGATTGGGACCAAAATCATCATCATTTGTTTACTCTATAGTGGGATTATTCACTGATTTTAGGGACATTTATTTGTTTGTTTTTTTGCACTATCACATTAAAATAAAAAGAACTCGGCTTTCGTTTCATATTGTGCTACATTCCTGCTAATGTGCAACTCTGTGCATCAAAATATGACTTCAAATAAGATTCTTTTCTTTTTTTTTTTTACCTTATTTAAGTGCATCTTTAAAGGCAACTTAAATGTATTTGCACAGAGAAGCTTCTAGTCTCCTCACTGTCACTACAGGCAGCAACTCAGACATTGTGACCAAAAATTACTTTGAAAAGAGTGAAATAAGTTTTTTATGTTAGATTTACCAAAGCTGGAACCAAGAGGTTGTATCTACATGGGCTGTTTTAAATGTGAATATCTCATTTGATGATGTTAGTATAATTATAGGAAGCCAAAATCATGATTGTGATTCATATTAAATGTGTTCATATAATTGGTTATGGCTTTATACTTTTATTTATTGATCGTTTGTCCTTGTTGTCAGGGTTCTTACTGATATGTTGTAAAGCACAAAAATAGACACAGTGTTATCTGTGTACGTCCTGCAGTTTCTGCTCTGGGTTTATAGTCTGTTTGAAATAGAGCTCCTGTGACCCTGTTTGTGATTTCCGCTAAAGTGAGAGAGGACCCTCCTCTACCCTCTTATCGTCTGGGTTTATGTCCAATCACAGCTCAGGGACATCTTGCACTGGGTCCACTGTGAGATGCCGTCTCTGATTGATAGACTGTGGTTGAGATAATTCGGTTTCCACCCTGTTTGCTTCTTGTTCCCGTCAGTTCAGCGATATAATCGCACGACAAAAAAGATTTGTCAAACTAGGAATGAACAGCGGCAGATTGATTGTGCACCAGGGCTTTGACCTTACGACGGTCATGTGAGTACTAAACGTTATAGCCAAGTCATGCCAGCATGTTAGTCAGAGGATGTTACTAGAAGTGGGGTCATATTGGAGAGCTACGTTAGATTTAAAACTTGGGGGCTACTAAGATATTGGTCAAGGTATTGGTTGTTTCTTTAAATGGTACAACACAGCCTGTCACACAAGCACATAAACACAGAAACAGAAATAATTGCAAATGTATTTCTTCAGCATCACAATTAAAAATGTGACTGACAGCAGACTGCTTGCTCTGGATTGTAAAAAATAATCCAGAGTTGAGGTTGTGATTTTGTGATGATTTCACAATCAGCTTAGTTGCAATTTAAAATTCTTAACCAACCATTCAAGTCCTGACTCTCTATGACGTGCAGTACTGTGACATGGATGCTAAAGAGGGGCGGTGGTAGTTATTTGACAGAAGGAAGATGAATGACAGCAGCTAGGCTGACTCAGCAGATGTAGACTGCGGGTATAAGCCTGCCATTGGCCGCTTATGTCAGCTTTCTCTTCGCCTTCCACGATCTGCAAATCCACTTCTCAACGGTAAACAACAGCAGCCACCTCTGGGCCAGCAACACACTGAAAAGTTTTGCTATGTATTTACATCATGCATTAAGGCAGCCCTGCTATTTTTTTTCAGTGGCTTATCCATTTTAATGAGTGCTCTCCTTCCTGTATGCAAATGTTTCACAAAAACAATTTAACCTATTTTGAGGGAACACTGTGTGGCAGCCAAGATGATTAGGACTGGTTTAAAGAAATACAAATGAGTGTTTTTCTCCCTCTGTAGCAAAAATAATACTGACGTGTTCATTCAACAGTGTAAATGTTCATCTACAGTGCATACATGTAATTAATCTGGTTTTCAATCTGCAGAAAATTCATCATGCTTTACATTAAATGGCTACAAAAGCAGCAATTGTTGCAATCATTTGATGATTTGGCCGGAATCTGTTTAGTTTCAAGAAAATACTGGAAATGTTTGGAAGCACTTACTTGCAAGATAATAATCATCCCTCTCCCCTCCGCTCAGCTATCTGGCATCATCGCATGCTGCCTTGGAACAGAAATGCTGAGATGTCGTTTTCTTCTTGCCATCCAGCGCCCGTCTGCTCCATGGATGCTGCAGTTTAACTGTCGTGGGGCGAGACTGGGTGTCTGCAAAGGTTGGGGGAAAAAGCGTTGATGAAATGTTGTCAACATGAAATACAAAATATATATTGTACAGGCATGTATTCTATCAACAAAGAGCCGAACCAGTCCGCAATACTAAAGGCTTAATTCGACTCATTAATGCACTAATTAAACCAAACATCATTTTAGAACACGTATAAGTCCTGCTTCTTTTGACCTTGAAGCTACTGTGCCCGGCCACAGGAGCTCGACTTCCTTTGCCGACATGTTTTTCCAGCGCTGGATATAATATTGGGAGGTGACTCTTTGATCTAGTGTGCCCAGTCCCTTCAGTTTCTGTGAGAATTGATAGGCCTTATCTGTGAAACATCCAGGAGAAGATTAAAGTCTTCGCATCACAGTTAATCTCCTCTGTCAGCTATAAAGGCGCAGAACAATGATATCAGACTTCTCATCTGTTCTCTGCTGTCAGCTTTTACACCCCGGAGGTGCTTAACTCAGGAGCCAAGTAATGACAAAGGAAGGTGCCAAAAAGCTCTCGAACTTTTGAAATAACACCCTGTGTCGTAAATTTGACCATCGGTGACCGTTCATTTTCAGTTCCAGAGACTTCAGTGGCCTTGAACCGACAATCATACGGATGAAAGGTTGCCAAGAGGAAGCGTGCTGTACAATTTAAACCTTGCTCAATTATTTTTCAGAGATTGTTGCTTCTTTTTGCAGCTCTTTAATCCAGTTTCTAATCTAATTCTTCATGACTTCCATGACTGCTGCACTAGTTTTAGCGGAAGACATAAGAGGATGTTGCACAGATGCACGGCTGGATTGGAGCCAAAAGAAAAGTAGGTTGTGTGTTTTATGTCACAGGGACACCTAATAAAGTTTACCTTGACCTTGACCTTGACACCTTGACATTTGAGACTTTGAACTCAAAGTTGTGAAGCGTGTCAGTTTTCAGACAGACTGGTGGCGTGGCCCAGTGGGGATTCCCTGTCGTTTCCTCTACCAACACAACAAGCATCTGATGGACTGCCATTAAATTTGGTACAAACATTCATGACTGCTGTTCCCTTGGCTTCAGTCGGTCAAAAATTCCTCTTACCCTGTATAACATTCCAGCACCTGCTGAATGGATTAGCATAACGCTTTGTAGTGTATTGTACTGACTTTGATCATCTCTGGACTTTGCCTCAAGCGACAACACGATATTGAATTTTGTGGTTTGTAATGAAATATTTTGTAACCTTTGGATGGATTGCCATGACATTTTGTCTATGTAAAGGTAATTAAAAGTGAATCAAGTCCTGTATCTGTGTCAGAGATGATGAACATGATACACATAATGACTGCTATACCTCATTGTAGACATACCGTATGTGGATCGCTGATGTTAGCATTTCGTTCTGAACCCCACTGCGCCTCACAAAGCTGCCTCCTGAGCTGCTAAGTCCCAGTCTTGGACACTCAAAGATCTCTGGAATAAAAGTGGTGTCCACAAATAGAAGATAATGCACAAGCGAGTCAAAGGCACCGAGCTTCATGTTTGAGAAAAGACATGCCCACCAGACAGAGAACTGGGCACAACTAACAAGTCATGGATTTGTTTTGCTTCGGTGCCTGGCAACGAAAAATCAAGTGCATCTCAAGTAGCTGATGCTTTTATAATGGCTTTTGAAAGGATCAGACTATTTCCTAGAATCTCTTTTATCAATACTACAGAATAACTGAAGTGTCTTTATTCTCATTTTCAGGCCTTTTCTCTGCCACTAACAAAATCTGTCTCGGATTGGTTGATACATTCAGCAAACAACTCTGCCGTTTCTCAGTGTCAAACATAGAAAGAAATGTGAATTTCCCAGGTTTACAGTATAAGATGACTCAGCTCGGAAGCTAGCTCTGGCTTAAGAGACACTAAATTTAGGAGGCTTTCACGTTAACCATATCCTCCTGCTGTCTCACTCAAACCAAAGTCCCAAAGGAAAGTTCTGTCGACTCTCTCAAAGTCCTGTTCCCTGTAAGTAAAGCCTCTCCAAGTGTTAACTCTAATTCACCGCCAGATCAGTTTGCTTTAAAGTTTAGTGCGCGCGCGTAGATGGGCTACAAAGTTGGCTCTGACCTTCACAGTTACAGACCAGCCCGTCTGTGTGTGCGTGTTCCCTCAGAGCTCTTAAAGCGTGCTGGAGAGTGGGCACGGAGCGCTGCGAGCCCAGCCTCGTGGCTCGCCGTGGAGATAAGGGGGGAGGTGTTGCCATGGAAACGGCCGGGGGGTTGACGATCCTCGCAGGCAGACCAAAGACGAGGTGGAAGTGCGTGGGATGGAAGCGGTATGCAGACAACAGCTGTATGAATGCCAGTTTTGATGAAGGTTATTTACATTTCACAAACTCCGTGGTGTCCGTGTGTGAGGTGGGGGTCACGCAGAAACGGCCGATAATTTTTCTGTGAGCAAGCTCACTGTTTCTGATTAACACGGTGAAGTGAGGGCATGGAAATGAGCAGCTGTCAGTGCTACAAAATTTGGCCTGAAGAAGTGTTGCTGCAGAAGCTACACATTTTAAATTCAAATTATTTGTGTGACACGGGACACCAAAGGCGATGTTTATGAACTTTACCACCAGTGGAGCAGAAGATCAGGTGCTGCTCTGCAGACATCAGTACAGCTACATGCAGATTACCTACAATTACATTACGGTCAGTAACCAGTTTAGGGGTTAATGAATGAAGGATGCATCACGCTTACTGGAAACACTGACATAATATAACAGAAGGGAAATATAAAAAGGTTATACTGCTAATAAATGTTGCTCTGGTCACCTTTTTCCTCACTGTGGGCTCATTTTTCTCTGCACCTCTGAGGAAACTGTATCACCATGGCTAGCAATAGAGAGAACTTAAAAATTAAAAAGGTCATAATGCTATAAAGGGCTGCAAGGTGGAGCGGTGGGTAGCACCGTCGCCTCACAGCAAGAAGGTCGCCAGTTTGCATCCCAGTGAGGACACCTGGGATCTCTCTGCATGGAGTTTGCATGTTCTCCTCATGCAGCGTGGGTTCTCTCTGGGTTCTCCGGCTTCCTCCCTCACAGTCCAAAAACATGCTGAGGTTAATTGGTGATTCTAAATTGTCCGTAGGTGTGAATGTGAGTGTGCTTGGTTGTCTGTCTCTAAGTGTAGCCCTGTGATAGACTGGTGACCTGTCCAGGGTGTCCTCTGCCTTCACCCTGAGTCAGCTGGGATAGACTCCAGCCCCCCACGACCCTAGTGAGGATTAGGTGTTTCCCTATTTGTTTGTGATATTTTCTGCATATACTCTACCTGCAGTTCAGCCCAATAAGGGCCAAAATGTCCCTGAATTTTTGTCACATGCCTGCTGATCGAAGCTCAGTCTCTAATTGATTCCTGGTTGCACCAAGGATCACAGATTGTTCTTTTACTTTTTACAGAATCTAGTTAGAGCAAACATTTTATTTAGGAGACATGTTGAATTTTTACAAAATATGATTTTATGTGTATATGTGACTAAGTTTCCTAAACCAGAAGTCACACACAGGAAGTTTGTGAGCCATTGTAAAGTTAAAAAACTGACAATTCCTTCTTTTTTCATCATTTCCCCCTCTTTTTTTTTTTTTTTTAAGATAACACGCCTTTAAACCCGCCAGCAGGTTTTGAAGCTCAGAGGGGCAACACTAGATCAAATGTGAAGTGTGACAGACCCGCAGAGAAAACCTGACTCAGTGGTTCCCAGAAAATCTGCTTTATTTCTGGCCTGCAGTGTTTCTCAACTCTGCCATCATTAGTTATTTTCCAGACAGCAGCAGGTGAACACAGTGGAGCATTTAGCAGCTAGTGCTCCAGATATTCCTCTGAGGAGCTGATGGAGACTGTGGACCACTTGGAGAAAACATCTAATTGTGATTTTTGTGACAGATGTTGTGATTACGATTTGATTTGCGATAAACATTTAAAGTCTGTCTACTGGATATAACACATGGCTGAGCATTACCACACGAGACACGAGGACAGCATGTGGAACCATTATTTATTCTTACTTTATTCAGTTTCCAGTTATTTGAGTGACTATTGTAAATTTTGCCTTTTCTTTAAAGTAATGGTCTGAATACATTTGAGGACGACTGTATAAACAAGCAACTAGTTGCTAACAGATTGTTTACATCCTGACTCGCTGCCTTCAGGTGGCCCAAAAAATGTAATTTGCACAGTAGCTTAATAGAAAATCTGCTATTTGTTGCATCAACAACCAGCCTTGATTGTGTCCGTCGTCCCAGTTTATTTCACTACATTAATTGCTTTACATCTTTGCAAATATTTAGAGCTCTGACAGAAATGCAAAGTATTAGAATTAGCCAACTTGTTGTTCAATAAGTCTGGAGTTGATCTGCTGAAGCTGTATATCAGCTCTCTGAATGAATAATGGAGTCTCACTGAAATGCATTTCATATATAAACACTTTTAAATAAGTATTGCCAGCAGCTACAAACCACACATGAGCCTCGCTGGAGTGTAAGGGCAAAACAAATCAATCTTTATAAGTCAGCACCTTATTCAGTGGCTGTTGAGAATTGCTGCATTTTTCAGCCTGAGGTTTTCCAGTTTCTAGTCGGAGAGTTGTATGTTTACGAGCGCCGGCTGAACTGTCCTTCATACGAGTTACTAACATGCGTGGTATTCCCCTCCGAGTTGTCAGAAGAATGGCACCATTGTTTTATGTGAATACTGTTTTGTCTCTGGTCGTTCTCGACTGCAAGTGTTGCACATAGTACATCTTCAGTAGTGACACAATGATGGTTCATACATTAAATTGGCAAAGTGTTTCCAGTTGCTTACAAACTGATAAGTCACGTATTGATTTTTCCTTTTTGGTCCCCCGTTGATCACTGAGGAATTCCACCACCTCACCTTTCTTCTTTTTCAAATGTGCAGCATGAAAATGAATTAAATCGATTCATCAAAGACAGTTCACAGGCTCTGGACATGCGTGGGACGACGCTCACAGAATCTTTATTGTTCTTCTCCGCGGCGCTCCTCTCGTTGCTCCTTCTCCCTTTTTCGCTGGCTACTGTCTGGAGCCTCTGCTCTGCCCGTTGCTTTAACTTTGGGTCGTGTGGGGCTGAAGCTGGCGTTTGCAGCTCTAGCTGGAGGGGCTTTACGCTTATCTCTCCTTGCCTGCACTTCCCTGCTGTCTCCTTCTCTGTCTCTCTCGCTCGCTGTCTCTCTTTTCATCCCGTCTCCTCTGTGATGCTCTCCTCACTGCTCGCTGTGACGATTCCTCCTCATGAATTTTTCTCTTTGCTGAATATCAGGCTGCTGTTCCTACATCACCCCTCACGCTCTAACTTTCTCCTGCTCGTTCTCTCACATTCACACCTTGAAATTGTCTTCTTAGTTCTGCATATTGGTAAAATCCATGCAGGCTGATGGACGACTTTGCACAGAGCAGCAACTGGTGGTTTTTATTGTTGTTCAGTCTTTTGATAATTTTTACCAGTTAATTATTTTCCTTGTTAAATGTTGAAACTATACATTTAAACGTGAAATACTTGAATTACTTGTTATGTTGGACCAGCTGTTATATTTGTTCTTCAGTAATATACAAATAGTTGCTTGTGAGAAGCTGTAACTGGATTTTGTTTGATATTTTGCCTAACAAAGGATGCAAGCAGTTAATTAACCATCAGGATTGATGCTGATTCATTTTCTATTGATGGGCTAATTGGAAAATCCATATTAAATGTCATCATTTAGGGTAATACATGTTCAAATAGGAGTATAATCTCTCTTTTTTTTTTTTTACAATAAGGGCTGAGCAAATAATTTCAACTTGAAATAGCAATTTGAAAAAAATGCAATTAGCAAATCACAAAAGCTGTCATTTAAAATATACATGGTGTGGCTTTTACTTATTGAGAGTTTAAATTGTTTCTTACTCAAACTTTCTGGGGTTGTTTAAGGTTGCCCACTTATGTCTTCTAAGCACACATGCTGTGGTTTGACTGACATAGGCCCACTTTCATTATTTTGTTTTATGGAGAAACTGTTTTGCAGTGCATCCAAGGGTTTAAACTGTTGTGTCAATAAATTTACAATTTTATTTGAGCCTCCTTGTGTGATAGTTTCTCATTTTAAATCTGCTCCACAATTAATTTAAGCTTAAAATATTAGATCGCAGATTAAATCTAATCGCAATTAGATGTTTTCCCAAAATCGTTCAGCCTTGGTTATAGTTAATATTTGGGTTGAAAGTTCATTCTTGACCTGGTGAAAAGAAGTTGATGAAGAACTACTTGGATGTAATGTCCCTAAAGCATTCACAAACGTTGTAAATGAACACCATCCATAACAACGGAGGAGTCATTAATGTAATATGGCTAAATAAAGGCAGAAGAGTTTCTAAATGAACCCTGTTGTAGCTTCACATCCACACAGAGGCTTTGGCCGAGGCTGCAACAAACACTGTTCTGTGGTTTTGTTCTATCAGCCACTAAGTCTATAAACCATCAAAAAATGAAAAATGTCCATCACAATTTTCAAGGTAA
Organism: Stegastes partitus; assembly: GCF_000690725.1. Classification (NCBI taxonomy): domain Eukaryota; kingdom Metazoa; phylum Chordata; class Actinopteri; family Pomacentridae; genus Stegastes; species Stegastes partitus. The sequence goes on along the minus strand of NW_007579429.1, from coordinate 64,031 downwards.
CATTTTCAAATTCTCAGTTTGGAGAATCAAAGAATCTTTGGCTTGAATTATGATGCAACGGTTATCAGAGATGTTGATGGATTTTGTTGTTGCCGCTCCACCACGTCAGCCTGGCCATCTTCAACATCAGAGCCTCATCTAATTAACTGTTAACGCAGAGAGTTTCAAAGCCGACTGCCTTCTTGTGTGATTTTTACTCAAACTTCTCGTGAGAGTCCATGTTGGCCTCCATTTTCGTCTGCTGGAGAGTTTCCACTCCAGCCTCCCTGCTGTGCTAGAAGGTGTAATAAGACTCTTGAATTGCTGACAGATCCGTTCACATGGGATTAGCATTACTGCAAGACTTTTGAGCTGAGTGAAATACAGAAAGTTATTTGGTTTTATTTCCCGTCTGGCCAAAATTGCAAATCTGGCAGAGGTGAGAGGGATTAAGATCACCAGAGCAATAAGTAATCATTTCAATTACAAGACTCCCTCAAGGAGAACGCAGCCCGACAGTGTAGTGCTTATTTGAATAAGAATTCTTCTCCGTGTTACTTGTAAAAATGAATGCTTGATTTATTGACTTCTAATAGACTGGCACTGTGGCAATGTGAGGGCAAGACAAAGGATTATGTTTTCTCTCACTTGCTAAATCTTTGCTCTTCCCTCTCTTAGGTTGGCTTCCTGAAGGCGCAGCACAGGTATGAAATAGTGTTCACCCTCCCTGAAGTCCCGGCTCTGGGTAAAGATGTGTGTCCAGCACCGCTACCCAGTCCACACCTCCGGATCACTGATATCACACCGGCACCAGAGGGTGAGTTCAAAAAAACATGAGTCAGTGTAAATCAAAAAGATTTAGAGGTAGAACTCAACTTTTTCTATAGTGGGAGCAGAAAAGTCTGACCAGTACTCGACGAACACCTCCGTAGTGATCCGTTAATAACCAGCCCACAAAAGACTTGAATCATGATAATGTAACTTAATTTGCTTTGTAATTATGTTGAACTCAGCTCTGTATGTCTGACCTGCATCTTAGATTGATGATTTTGAGCTGAAGTGGGTCATCAGTGTGGGAGGGAATTGGTCCAGCATCACCCCTCTACTACATCTGTGTGGCTTATGCTTCTGTTGCTGTTGCACCTAATTAACTTAAATACTAAGATGGTAGATAGAATGATAAAAGGCATACGTATGTTATTATAATCCAATCGCTAGAGTCTAATCATCAGTTTGTGTGCGATTAGGTACATCCATGCTAATTATCATGGTTAATGGTGCTGTCATGATATCTATCAAGCTTCCCTGAGGAGCTGCTGGATAAGATTTTAATATGTTTAAATTGTCTCACACCAGCCTTGCCTTGAATTCTACTGAAGCCTGACTGAACACTGAACTGCATATTGCAGCTGTGTGGAAGTGCAGAGGTCGACACAAAGACAGCCTAGTTTGCTGGTCCGGTTGTGGTCAGTCTGCCACTGTTTAACCAGCTGTGGTGAACAATAAGCTGTTAATGAATGCAGGTGCTCTGGGCTTCCTGAGAACGAGGGCAGGGTTGCAGGAACGATGACGTTGTGATGTTGGCAGTGCTCATGTTTTAACAGCGTTGCATTTAAAATCTGTAGCATCAAAAGTTTAGACTCAGTTTGGGGGAAGGGTTCCATAAATATTCTGACACAACTACAATAACATTATTACATTACATGAATATTACATCAGTTCTAGCAGTGAAAATTAACTTTTTCTGCTTTGTTAACATGTTCGTATAATGTTTTTTATACGTTGGAAGACATATACCGAGTGAACTAAGCGGTCAACGGCATAGCTGAGCATCTCCACCTTAAAACTTAAGTGTCCAAATGACGATTTAAAAAGTGGATTCAGAATTTCCAGGTTTCAGATGTAATAAATAGACGTAACCAGTCGTGTCAACTTGCAGGGTGGGGCTTTACTCTGTCATTATTCATCTTTAGATCCAATTTCTGAATTAAATATGTTTTTTTGAGTGCTGGTGTGCTAGTGACTGATGGGAATGTACGTAGGGATGGGGACTCTATAGATCTAGAGAGGAGTTGAGAGGAAATTTAATAAAACCATTAAATTAGTTTTTGCTTTAAAACTTAGAGGACTTGTGGGAACATGCAGGCTTCCTCTCAGGTAGAAGATAGTTCCAACAACTTCTACCAAGAGGCAGAGCAACGTGCATGTTGCCTGAGAGGTGACATCTAGGGCAAAAAGAACCCCATCATTCACTTGCTTCTGCTGTAAAAAGTTAATTTACAGTTTACAGTCGTACCGGATAAGACTGATAACAGACAGTAAGATGTTTCAGTGACTGACTCAAATGGAAACTGTAGAAGTGAGGAGGACATCTTCCAGTGAAGTTATGCCCCATTCATTTGCAGTATATGTAATATAAACAGACATTTTTTGATGTCATTTGTGATCATAATATGAACTCAAATAGACCTATAACAATTAAAAATGCTCTCTGGTGGACAAACAGTTTCTAAACGACATATAATCGCATATTTGGTGTTTTTGTACTCTTATTTCTTGCTACCTATCAGCTAAATATACAATATATGTTGATAATAATTTGCTTCCAATTAGATGCTTTGTTAGGCCGACAATTTTTGACCTTTAACCTCTTCAACACAACATGTAAACAGCACAGTAATGTTATTATTCCAGTGTGCAGACTGTTCATTCTGTTCCACACCTCCATTCTAATTGTCCTTCACAGTGAATGTTGCTGCACGCTGCAGACAGATCTCCCAAATGCCATTCATTACTTAAATCCCCTTTAAATTTGTTTGAATATTCAGCTTTTGCCAGTCACGTAGTGCCTTATCGCCTCCTGAACACACACACAGTGCCACAATTATTCAGAGAGCACTATACAAATAAAGGACAAGTTTATTATGTGCTTGTTTTTTGGGGGTTTGTTTTTGTTGCTGGCAGACCTGAATTCAATGCTTTGCGTGTAATTCTCAGCAGCATTGTTAGAGGCTGCACAGAGTTCCAGATGGCTGAGGATTACAGCAACAGACATTTCAGATAGTGTTAGCGCAACAATCCCTCTCTGAGAAATCTGAAGAACAACACTGACTTTCATACATATTTCCTGTGTTTGTCTTGAATTCCTGTCATTGGTTATGCTGCTGTAGGTGGTAAATCCCAAACATCTGGTACCTGTGTGGGCTAAAAAATAAAACTGCAAACTACAAATTTGAGTGTGTCAATACTAAACTGAGTAAAATGGGCTAAAGGTGATCCTCTAATGTTTCTGGGAGTCATGCCCACTACGTGCCTGTAACTGAAGCAGGTTACTGACCTTTACTTTGGCCTTACAGTCACACACTCTGTATCCCTCTCTGCCCTGCGTCCAGAGCTGTGTGTTCACCTCAGCTGATGTCAACAGGTGTACCACTATGTTTGTCTTGTTGTGTATTCATTATATTCATTGCTGTTTGCTTATCGGTCAGCAGTGTTTATGTTTTTTTCCATCATGTTGTTCTCTTGGCTGCCTGATTGTCTGTCTGTCTGATCCATATTAAAAACACTATCTCACATGGAGGGACAAAGAAGAAGTCTGTGTGTGGGTCTGTGTTGTGAAACTTGGCAAAAAACAAAAAAGGAAACCCAATCTTCTTTGTGCTTCCAGGAGGTCTGAAGATAACGTGCGAGTACATGGCCCAGCAGGAGGGAGTTCTGTGTGAGGAGGTGCTGCTGCTGAGCGAGACCAACGAAGACGTCTGTGTCAAAGTCAAAGTTCACGCCAGAGTCATGGGTGAGGTTGTTTTAACAATACCTAAGTGATATAATCTCATTTTCCTGTATAAACCACTGACACTGCACCACACTGTAACCTGTCGATGAACTTTTTTTTTAAAGTTGATTTTTGAGCTTATGAAATTTGCAGAAGTTACTCTTCCTATTAGACTTTTTTTTTATTAGAAAAACATTAATCATTTGGGGATTACTTTGAGTTAAATAGCTGGAAGGCCTCCACAGATTATTTTTTTAGGCATTTCCGCTCATAAAACCTTAAGAGCCAAAAAGGATTTTGAAGATTGAACTTATAAAAGCTGGGGTAGGCATCAGAGTTTGAAAGTACAGCCCTCCTCTTGCTGCTTTCCCTCTTCTGTCCGTATGAATGCTCCATATTCACATGCAAGACAAGTTTGATCCTAAACAGGAACATCAGCTGAAACAGAGACAGCTGTGAGCCTTTGGCTGCAGTTAACAGAAGGCTCAGCTATGAACAACATTGAACATAACTACTAATGGCTTGCTTGCATGTTAAATTTACCTCTACAGCCAAAACAACCATGACAACATATTAGATATTACAGGAGAATCAGGGACTTACTGGTCCAGCAGAAGGAAGCTCAGAATATAGTACGTAATTGTAATACAACGTGTATGGTTCACTGATATGGACACGTGTTTTATTGCACTTATTGATAAGGCGTCTTCCTTATTTTTGAGTTCCTCTGCAGTGTTGGCAGTTTTTGCAAATGCTGGAATAGCTACGTTTTCTGCCATTGAATCACTCTCGCCACCATCTGAGGGGACATCTATGCTCAGTAGCAGCAACATCCTCTCTCTGAAAAGACTTGTGATCGGTCCAAGTCTCCCATCATCAGGCTGATTTTCTAAAGCCTGAAAACAGACCCAGGAGGAGGTGCAGAAGTCTGTTTTCCTCTCAGACCACTTGGAATGAAAAATGTAAAAAAATGACTTCATATCCCAGCTTCTAGAGATGTGGATCAACACTGACTGCAAGATTAAGTTTTAGCAAATCTTCACAAATAGGACTAAAAAGGATGGTTATTTCCAAGTACCATATTATTGTACTTTATAATGTTTGGTGTATTTTTTTGTAATTCTCCAACACAGTTCTTATCAGTAGAATTAAATGATTAAACATTTTGTTTTCCCATTACTTCTTTCAACCCAGTTTGAAAACTGCATTTTAACACCTGTTAGATTAATGACAACCCCGTAACATTCATGAGTCTCTTATTTCTGCCTGTCTTGGTGTTCCAGTGAGCACTGGCAGATAAACCAAAGGTGGAACTTGAAGTATCTTAACTAGTGCGCTGCTGCCGCCTGCTGGTGACTCTGGGTTAAGGCTCAGTCACTTCTGCAATCAATAAGTCCTTAAAAAAATAAATATTCAGCTGTCTTTAAAGCAAATTGGAGATAAAAATGCATCATAAAAGCTCATAAAAGATCTCTAGAATTTATATTGTTGCCACAAACAGCCTGTTTATTGAATCCTTGCTGAGGTGCAGGTGTACACTAGTAACATAACTGCTTATCTACAGCCCTGCTGTGTGCATGCTGTAATAAATTTGCATTTTCTACACTTAAACACTGCCAGTGAGACTGAGTACCACTCTGACATGTGTGTCAGCAGATGGAAAATTAGGTAAAGAGGGCGTATGTGTTTTTCCATCTGTGCTTGTGTAAATATAGTAAAACTTTAGTGCGTATTTCTGCATGCACGCACTTGTGTGTATGCATGTGTGGATGAATGGTGGCTTTGTATTTAAGTGTTTATTTTTACTCGCGCTGCGTGGCCTGAACATCTGTCCAGATGTCTGTGTGTAATTGAGGCCTGGATGAAAACCAGATCAATGGATTAAGCTGTGCTTCCACCTCTGCTGTTACTCTTAGCTGTAGTGCTGCTATTAGATCAGTGACTGAATGAGGGAAAAAATAGCATCTTGCTGCAGGCTCAGTCTTCAGTGTTGGTCAAATCAAATTGTTTTCAAACCTCTCTTAACTTATTGAATGTTGTGCTAAATATTATGGTAACCAGGCCTCTGGGCATTATTTTTAAAGCAGGCATTTCAGGCATTGCAAGCAGATTTCTAACACTTGTTATCGTTGTGTTTATTGTGTTTATTGTGTTTATTGTTATCGCCAGGTAAAACTGTAAAATACGTGACTGAAGCCATAAGGGGCATTTTTCACTGAATATCTATCAATGACATTAAAGCACTACACAAAAATAATAAGTGTTTTAATAACTACTGAAAATAGTCATTTGTTGCAGCGTCAGTCAGTAAAAATACTTCTGGGCGGGATAAAAGTTCGTTGCATTGGCCGGGAATCGAACCCGGGCCTCCCGCGTGGCAGGCGAGAATTCTACCACTGAACCACCAATGCATTGATGTTCAGGACATGCGCAGTGGCGAAACTAAACAGTGAGCCGACCCGACTATCCTCTGGTACAGCGATGCATTTACAATTCCGAAATATCGTTATATGTGCTAAACGCCGGGTGCAAACAATAGTTAATAACTCTGACTCTAAATAGAACTGTGGAGGTTCATCACTTTGTGAAAGTCAACAGTGAATAGTTTTGTTCTGCAGCTGTGATCGACAACCGAGATCGTTTCTTTACTGCATCGTACTTGCAGCGTTTAGGACTGAAGACCACCAGATGGGAGGGTGTTTGCATGTAAGCAGATACTACAGGGGGAGCTTACTATCATGGAGCCTCTCAGTCATGGCTGTCTTCCACACTGTGCATGGATTACACTAGCAGTTTGAGAGAGAGAGAGAGTGAAGCTGGAGAACCACAGAACCGCCTGCAGACGTCCCTATTGAAGCCGGAGCTTTGGTTGCTGCATGAAGCAGCCTGGGGACAACCCACTCATCATCACCAGGAGTGGATGACAGTCTCAGTCAGTGTTCATGAGTGAAGAAACAGAAACCAGTGGGGCTGAAACCAGCTTCTCCTCAACATTTCCCCCCAGAAACAGAGGAAAGGAGCTTCAAATGCTGTCTGTCACACCTGCTCTACAAGCTGCTGCTGCTGCTGCACAGAAACCATCCACTGCAACAAAAAAAAAAAAGATTGGTCTTGTAAAAATCCTCTGAATGAGCCCCTGTTGCTGGTAGGCTCAAATGATGTTGTGTGGATTGGTCCGAGCCACTTTGTTTCTCATTCACCGAGCTAAAGCTGTGTGCAAATGCCTGATTTGTTTTCAGACATGCGCAGAAGGAACAGAATATTGGATTATAACGGCTGACTCAACGCTTAAATGAGTTGTCATTGCTCAGTACGGGCCACCAAATGACTGTGGTGTACAAGCACGAGTCCTACATCTGCGAACAATGAGCACTGTAGACAAAACCGATGGTAGATAAATGGTTTAAATGCAACATAGCTAGTGTGCAGTATGTTTTCCTTTTGTTAATTTGTGTGTGTATATATGTGTGTAGATATTTTTCTCAGCAGTAGTTGGTTGGTTTTTAAAGAGTGAATAATGATGTACTAATTCCGCCCCTCTCCTGGTCTCTATCGCTTTATCACAGACATTAGAAAGATGTTTGACTGATGGCTCACAGGAAAGACGTCAGGTTGTGACAGGTCTAAAACATGTAATACAGAGGGACAGGTGGTATTCACTCTAATAAACCATATATCCAAAACATACAGATAAATGCTCCTAAATGCTACACTCCATCTGAAATTAGCCCGCTTCTTGCCACAGATGTAAGTGTTCAAAGGAGAGCTGAGATCAGAGCAATCATTTCTGTTGTATCTCTTCCTCTCATGCAGATCGTCACCACGGTACGCCCATGCTGCTGGAGGGAGTCCGCTGCATTGGCATGGAGCTGGAGTACGACTCCGAGCAGAGTGACTGGCAAGGATTTGACTAAATCCCAACTTTCTGCTCCGTGTTCCACGTGACGCACACACACACACATCCAGAAACACACACATCTGCCATCTCAGAGGTGTACAAAGTGAACACGCCTATCATCTTCTCAAATAGAAAAACTGCCCATCGATGTACCATAAACACCCATGATTAGTGCCACGTACTGTCTCATCCCAGCCTCGGTGTTCAGTGTTGGACCTCAGAAGAAACGCAGCTCTTCTTCCTGAGAACATCACCATGAAAACATTCCTCTGCTGTGACTCTCGCAGCATCTGAACGGACACTTGCCTCCACTACGCTCTGTCGTTAATCTGTGTTATCCTTACTGAACCTCTGGAGGGCAGCAGTGCTCCTTCAATCAGAGCATCCTCACGTCTCTCTCATTGCTCTTTGTGCTCCAGTTCATTCCTCTCCTGATGTGCAAACTGTATCCCACATGGATTTATAGGATTAGCAGTAAACAAGGGCTCTTTTATTAATTAAAAAGCTTGAAAGTGACCCTAAAGGAAGGAACAAATCTGCACAGATCGAGTTGAACTGAGCAGAGCGTGCAATGCCTCTGTATAGCCATAGGGGGTCCCTGCAGACCACTGTATGTGATGCTCCTCTAATGTGAAGGCGTTTTTTTTGGCATCCTGAGCTGCAATGTGGTCACCATTTAAAGGAAAAATCCGACTTGGACGCTCTTAAATGTATGTTCAGTCTTGAATGTGAAACCCATATCAGGAGTTGTAACTTACATTTGTGTTGAACTCACTTAACCGCAACCTGCCCGAATTACTACGACTGCTCATGTTTTGTTACGTGTCCCAGACTGCCTTCAGGAAGCCCGTAAGAACAGGTGCCAGCTTATTTCAAATTGTGTAGGTGAGGAACACGGTTGTAGCTGCAGCACAGGAGGGAGGAGAAAATAATGTTCTCCTTATATATAGCACTAATCTGTTGACATATGTTGGGTTTTTCAGTTGGATTTCTCCCTGTGTGGTAGTTGTAAAATAAAAGAAGCACCTCTTCTTTTATTATGAGGACATGACGCCAACATCTGAGGTTAACTTTTGGTGTTTCAGATTCATTTTCTGCTACCAGACTCCTGAAAATATTGTATGATTGGCCTTTTGTTTCACAAACAACACATCTGAACCAAAAAGGTTGTTGAGTAGAGGTGGAACAAACAGTTTATGAATTAATTTTCCAATCAAGTTGTTTGATCATTGATTAATTCTTTTTTTTAAAAATCGAAATTCCAATGGATTTCCTGCATGTCTCTGTTTAATATCATAAATATAATATGTTTTGGGGTTTTTTTTTCTGTACTTTCTGACCACGTGAAGACCAAATGATTAACCCACTTATCAATCAAATAAGCAGCAGATGACATAATGTTATGAAAGTGTTTTGGGTGGCGTTTTTCCGTTTAGAAACAGCCAGTCGAGCAGGCTTTGGAAACGATTTGTTTCTCTTGCTTGAATTCATGAAACCTTCAGAAACACATGTGACACAAGTGCCTTTCATTGCACTGTCTTGTTCGTCTCTCATATCTGTTTTAACCACTTCCATTCTGTCGCTCGCTGTAACCACCAGGCGAGCACCTGCAGCACTTGTGAGGCGAGTTTTGGACTGCACGTGTTCGCACAAGGGGAAATAAAACATGTCTGCAATCACAAAAGCAACAATCAGAATTTTGTTGCCGTTGCGGTCCAACAGGACACCTGCCTGTCTGTAGTGTGTCCAGTGTTCAGTCCTACTTATTCCACCAGCTTGTCTCATACAGACGTGTTTGGTTCTCTGTCCCTGATGCCATCGTCACAGTGTGAGTGCAGATCAGAAGGAGGCGACAGGCACTTTGTCTGTCAGCTCTGCTAATTTACATTTGTGCTCAGAGAACAAGTGCCATGATCTGGCTGCACTGCCATTTCCTTTTATTCTTCTTTTTAAAAAAATAAATAAATCATAGAATTTTCTTCTTGTGAGTCAACTACTACAGTTTTCTTTTTTTTTGTCATTTAATGCATTCAGCCTTAAAAGAAACAATTCAGTGTGTAATTTCTCTTCGTATTAGACCTGGAGCTGTTGGTGTAGTGCAGATTAAATAGATTTATTTGATGTTTGCTTGTGCATAATAGGTCAGAGTTCCTCCTTAGTGTCAAACTGATGTGCTCGATAGGTTGCTGTTTCGAGAATGTAGCAGTTTATTTGTTGATATCTGCTCCCTGTGTGTGTGATTTGTATTTTTTAATGTCAAAAATGAATAAATAAGTGTGTATGTTTGAGTTTTGTTACTCTTTTGTCAGTTCATTGCAGGAACACTTGGTGGCAGCCTGAGCTCCTACAACAGCCAATTGTCCTGAATAAAGTGTTTCCACCCTGAGTTTACACAAAGTGATCAAGAGTAAAAACAAATTAATTTTCTTAAGAAATAATTTCAGATGAATCTTAAAATCTTGACAGAATTTTGGATTATTTCACATTTGACTTGTCTACATTTACAGGATCGTTGTGTTTCATGTAAGCACCACGGTGACATTTTTACTTAAACTACATGAACTTAGAGGCAACCTAAATTCTATGCATCTCTGGTTGTGTGACTCTTTCTGAGAGACCAAAAAATCTGCTCCTGAGGTGTCAGAATGCAGTTCGCGTTAACACAAAGTTCTAGAACAGTTCCAGATTTACAAAAATATCTCAGCCTGATTGGATTAATTACATCTACTCCTGTTGGTGTTCGGGAACATTTTATTTGTGTTTCTTTTGCTGTGCTTTAGATTTTCCACTCAGATTAGAAGTAATTATTTCACCGGCTCACTCTGAGGATCGGGAACTGGAATCACACATTCATTTCTTTATTTTCACAGCATTTCATCAGTTGCTCTGTTTAAATGTGGATTTTTACAACAGAAAATCACTCCTCACTGTGTGTGTTTTTAAAAAATAAATATACATACTGGTGAGGAATTTCCAGAGATTTACTAAATTAATTTGACTTCTTGAACATCCAGCCCACCACCTCTGGCTCTCTCTGAACAGACCATTCAGTGTGCATTAAAATGTTCTGTAGCACAGTCAGACAGTTAGAAACAAGTTGGACTCTTCAGTGGCCTGTTTGCCTTTAAGTAAAAAATGTGAAAATGATTATAAAGATTTAGAAACAAGACGCTTTAGAGGAAAGGCATTATGTCTGTGAGTTGGCTTCTACCTCAAAACTTCACTTCCAGATTAGAATTTTACAAAAATGGATGAAAAAAGGCTTTTGCAATGTGTGACATAAGGTGGTGACTTTCTCTCTCTTTCTTCTCTCTGGCTATTATCCAGACATTATACAAACAATCTTAAATAACCACCGCTGTTCTGTTGTAACTATTAAGCACCACTACAGGCTGCAAGCCTCCCACAGACAGGCCTGTCCTTGAACTGAAGCTTTCTTAATTTAACTTTGTATTTGATGTTCAGTCGTGATTATCAGCGGTTGGACGGGATCAGAGACAGAGAATAAAAATGAAGAAACTCTGCAGAACAGAACAGAGATCTGTGCTGAACAGTTCGTGTCCTGAGCTAAACCCAGACCCACTAACTCCACCAGCATCGCTCCTGCTGCTGCATCAAACTAAAATCATTGCAGGCACCCGGAGAATTAACAGCATTGTGACTGGAGGCAAAAACCCCCACTGGAACTTTGTACGGGACTTGGGAAATAAAGCAGAGCTGCAGAGGGACCGGATCTGGAAGAAAACGGGAAGATTGTTGATTTTCTTTGCATTATTATTATTATTATTATTATTTCAAATTCGTCTTTATTTAGTGGTTTGCGCCTCCTTATAATGTTAAAAGTAAATCGTGTACCAACAGTTGATGGGATTTAGCAGAAGTAAATAAAACTCTTAATTAGTTTTTTCATTGTTAACGTGGAAGAAGACATTTTAAGGCAACAGAAACATGAATTAGGTCAGAGTTTGTCGGTCAGTAATACGCGCAGCAGGCCTACAGGCCTCGCGCTGCTCCATATGGAATAATGTAAAGAACATGCACGAGCTGCTGCAGGGAGCACGAGACAAATCGGCTCTGCATTATTCACGCGGTGCTGTATTGGTCATAAATGTGGTGAATAGCGGAGCTGCAGGTGGTTAAAAGAAGAAAATAAAAATATTAAAACTAGATTTCTGAATTATTTAACCTAAACCGTTGATTTAAATTGACAGCTGCTCGAAAAACTCGCGCGTTTTGTTTTATTTTAAAGTCATAAATCACACATTTTTATATTGTTTAATTATTTTATGTATCTGACTCGTTTAGAAAATGTACAATAAAACGATCCTGATACCTGTTTTGTTCGTTTTTCTTATTTCAACTGTAGTTTATTTCGTCTTAAGATCTATTAAAGTGAATAAACTGAATAAAAAGATGTGTCTCCTAACGGAGCAAATGTGTGCGTTTTTAATCATTATTATTATTACAGTACTCAGAGCAGTTCAAAGCCAAGGCCATCAGCGGCACTGACGATTCATTTTCTATATACAACAATTCGTTTTTATAAAACGTCCTACATTTAATTTAACGGCACTTCTACACTCTGTCGCTGCTTTTTTAACTGGAATTGAACGAATTTACAGGTTATTCTCTCCACACTGCCGCCTTTCCACGAGCTATTGTGTTTGTTTTGACCCATTAACGTCTCCTGCCTTCACCGACAGAGCAGAATAGACCATCTCACCTCCTGACTGACAGAAAGTGGAACAAAGACCAACATGATGTTTTCCTTAAACGGGACAAATGGTCACTGAGGTGTTCTTGTGAGGAGGAGGAGGCCGGTGCGCCTGTTAATGTGGATAATAATCGTGTTTATGTTGCAGTAAAAACGCTGCGTAAAGTTGGATTCAGTCAAACTCACATCATGCATTCATTCTCCGCCACATTTTCCTTCCCTCCTCCTTCCAAGCTTTTTTATTTCCACAAAGCTCTGAATGCCTTCACTTTTTTTTCTCTCTCACCAACAAGGTCGGCGAGTCCGCGTCCAGTTCGGGCCCCAGCAGCGGTGCGCTGTTTGCACCAACCGTCCCGATGAACGCAAGTCCCACAAAGGACTGAGTGCCTCATCACGTGTTCTGCTTTTATAAATACACCTATGTTACACTTTTCAACATGCATTCGCGGTCTGACAGTCTTTAATGCAACCGTTTGAAATCAACTAATGCATAAATGTACATTTGTTGTAACACTAAAATACTATAAAAGAGGAGAAACGCGCAGAGAAATCGCTCAACTTCCACTAAAAACTAACCTGAGTGGAACCTGGACGCTCCACTGCGGGCACTTCAAACCATCTGCTGCCTAAATTAAGTCAAAATTATTAAATCTTTAATGAAATAACAGCTGCATGGACTCCTACACGTGGTCAAGTGTTTGCCATTCCTGCACAGATTTGTCTGGAGCTTGTGTGGGATGTGTGAACTCTGCGTGGCCCGGTGCCCTCCCTCTGACCTCTGGGATTACAGTAATCTCTGTTGATTGATCTGATTGATCAGATTCATCTCCACGAGGCCGCAATCCAGCCGCACACGGAGGAGGAGGAGGAGGAGGGGCACGAGGGGACGGAGATGAGGCAGTCGGTGCGTGGTGCAAATAAAGAGTTTTCCTCTGGGCCTGTGGGCATCTCCAGGCACTGAGTAGATGTGTGTGGCTGGAGGCATCAGTGTCATGTGACCCCAGATATGTGAATTTATGTGCAGTAATTTAATGTAAGGGGAGGATTTTGAGTAGAAGTTCTTATTTAACTGAACTTTAGAGGGATGGGTTCAGATTTGATTATCATAATGATAAATGTAAAAAGAAGTTTTTTTTTGTTGTTGTTTGTGATTGCATTGGTTTCAGGTCATCTGGGGGTAAATACACTATATTGTTTTATACTTTGAACATGATAAAGACCTTTACTGACGAGCATAAGCAAAATAACTGCAAGTAAACGGGGTTATTCTTACTTCTATGTCCAAAAAATAAAGTCAGAGAGAGAGCTTTGCTGTAACAAGTAAAGATACAGCTTTGGAAAAGTACAGAAGTACGGTGTTATCAGTGCCCAGAGAATTAAAGTTAAAGCTCTAATTAAGCAGAATGGCCCATTTCAGGACATTAAACATGTACATACTACTGATGCATTCACATAAGCAGCATTTTAATGTTGGAGCCTGATCACATCAAGCAAATGTAGAAAGTGAAATATATCATGTGATGCTTTTGGTCTTTTCAGGCTGCATGTGGACTAATTTTAGTCTGACTTGAACTGACTGGCTGATTCATTATTTTACTGTACTTGTGTACGTTAAAACAGCCTGGAAACTTATTATCCATCTGCGTCTATTACTATTAAAGCTGCCAAGAAACGCTAAACTACTACACGTGTCAGTCAGTGTGATAAACACCCTGAATGGCAACACTGAGGTATAATTAGACATCAAAAGTAGTAGCCAAAAATCCCCTGCACTTATTAAAATATCATAATCACAGGATGACACAAAAATGTTTCCTAACACACCCAAAGACTGGAATCAAAATATGAGCAGTCTTCAAAAAAAAAAAGTTAAATGTGGAAAAAAAAAAAAAAAAATCTGCTTTTTGGAGGGTTTTAGCTGTGCATCAGAGAGGGTGAAAACACTGGAGAGAAGGAGGAAGAAAAAGTGTGTGTGTGTGTGTGTGTGTGTGTGTGTGTGTGAGTGTGTGTGTGGGTGAGTGTCGCGGCGCAGCAGCAGCAATCAGTCCCCTCTTGTCTCGCTGCTGAGTGCAGCGTCTGATTGACAGTTTCTATTCATCCTCTGTGAGATTAGGCCAGCTGAAAGGAGTAACGACCCATGGCTGTGTGCAGTAATTACGGCCTCGGATAAGAAAAATAAGAAAAAACACACACAGCAAAACTATAATTATATAATCCCGCTCAAAATGCCCTTTTTCCACAGTGTTTTCAGAGATGTTTCACCTGTAAAGAGGAAATTCCACCCAGTGTTTCAGTTGTCCCTGCAACCGAAATTATCTCACAATCACAACAAACTACAGGCTGCACCATCAACATCAAGCTGGCAGAAGAAAATAGGCTGCTGTTTGATAAAGATGGCTCTGCATATATACAGTGAATGACTGTGAATGAGCTGTTTCATCTTCAGTGGAAAACAAAGAGTAACCTCACTTTATGCTCCTTTATCATAGTGCTTGTGACTGATTATGTGTTAACAGCTTCTTTACCAGTGTGGTTCATCCCCATTTCATACAGCAAGACTTACGGCAGATGTGTGTGTGTGTGTGTGTGTGTGGGGAGAGGGTGGACAGAATAACAGAAACACCTGTTAAATCTTGGCGTTAGACTGTCAGTGCAGCGCTCTGATCGTTTTCAAGCTTCTGTTTGCAATGCTGCAGCACTGAGTCATATTAGAATGTGAATGTTGTTGTGTCCATCCTCCAAATATATGTGCATTTTGTTTTACAGGGTGGAACCACTATGTGCTGCTGAGAGGCCAATATCCTATTTCCAAACCAGGGTTATAAAGATGATATTTTGCACTGATGTTACATCTTGGAATCTGATCATTTTCTTTTCTGCTTTGACAAAAACAAACAACTTGTTTTGTGTTTTATGCAGAATTCTAGTCTCATCAGGTGGACTGGGCTTCTGAAACAGCATTTAGGGACATAAAAAAACCCTCACAGATGACATCCAAACCATGAATTTTAGGTTCCACAGCTCTTTATATTTCCAAGTGACACACTGCATAGTGAATAGTAAAGTCAAGTATTGCAAAATGTTCTTTTTATGTCCCCTAGATCACAAATTTGACTTTATAATTTTACATTGTAGCACACTTGCTGTCCTTAGACCCTTGATTTGAATGAGAAAGGGAAACTGAGGGGTTTGCTGGGCATTTGAATGAAATATACATTTGGAGAGGCACATAAAGACATCTGAATAAGACGGTAAAATGTATGTAAAGGCACTTAAATGTGACTGAAGGCTTTCTGTTTACCTCCAGTGTTTGGCAAAGACCGGCATGACTACCAGGTATTTAATAAAATAAGATCAAACATTTTCGGATGACATTCTAGGCAGGTATATATAGCATTATATGGTCTGTATATGTTGATTATTTTTTTAAGTTCCTACCTTCATATTGGGAATCTGAGGCCTGCGAGTGAATGAGAGCCACAGAGGATACGTTGCGCTATACTTTAAATATATTTAGGCTTTACCTACTGGGTCGGAAGTGTGCTCTGCCCTCACACTGATGCAGGGAGCAGTGAGGAGCTCAGAGTTCGGCCGTAAAACAAAAGCAGTGGCCTAAACTGTGCTGTGGGGAAACCCGGGCAGCGCTGCGTTTGGCTGTTTCCAGAGCGGAACAGAGCGCACAACCATCGTCTCATGTCTCCGTGCCTGATCCCGGTCTGCAGCGCCGTTCATCCTCTTGTCAAAACGTGCCCCGCCGGTGGACCAATCAGCGACAAGTCTGAGCGGGTAGGAAATGACGTGTGGAGTTCCTGCCTGCGTAAAGTGCACTGTGTCACTACAAATATTATCCACACACCAACATCTCTCCTCTGCTAGTGTAGGCGGGGTGTTTCAGCCGCCCGGCTCAGACGTGATGTTTCAGCTGTAAAGCAAATTATAAAAGCCGAGTCTTCTCGAGACTTTATCTGTGAACAAATGTGACCATTTCCCACTTCCTGACAGTCCCCTCCTGAAGGGTTTCAACACAGACTCTTGTGCGCTTCACAAAAGCAGAAGACCACCGACCCCCTAATGTGGCCACCTCACCACCAACAACATGCAAACAAGGATCCGCAGAGGCAGCCGATTTGACCGGGAGTGAAGTAACAGGCTGCTGCTTCGGACACACCAGGAGGAACTTTCCTTCCTGGGTTGTGCACGGCGAACTGTGACCGCTTTTTTTTTTTTTTTCTTTTTTTTTTTTTTTTGCGCGCCGCCTCTTACTTTATTTCGTGGCTGAGCAGTGTGTGAGTGTTTGTGGCACCTCCCCGCTCCTCCATACATCTCTTTGCCAACTTACCTTGCAGGCTGCACCATGCATTTCTTCTGCACCTCCTGGCTATTGTAGATAGAGGCAGGACCCCGCGGTTTCTTCCCGAGCCGACTTCCTCTTCCCCTGGTTGGGACTCCGGACTGTGCGTCATGCCGAGACACCTGAAGCGCACTCCGGTTCCGTTGCAGGACCGCATGGTTCCTTTGTAACTGGATCTACTTTTCTTTGGAGGCAGAAGTGGGCATGCTCTCCTCGTCTCTGGAGAACATTTGCAAAGAGGAGAAGAAAGTAGAAAGAGAAGTGTGAGCGGCAGCTACAGAGGGAAGGAGAGATAATCTCAGAGATTGTAACTTACTTGTAGATGTTTGATCAGGCCACGACTATGGGCGATGGGAACCACCGCTGTGGACCCAACCCGCTGTGTCCGGACAGGATGGAAACAAAGTGCCGCGCCGACATAGGGAGCCGGTCCCCGGTCCAGAGCTCCACCGACACCCCGGGGACATCAGCGTCCACCCCGACGTCCTCCAGCGAAGACGGACACGACAAACTTTTGGGAGTGGACCCTGACTACTGTCGGAGGATATTAGTAAGGGGTAAGTGGACGAAAACAAAACAAACTGTTATTAATTCATTCTGTGCGTAAAAACCGAGAATCTGACATTTTTTTCCTGGAAAATAAGAACATTGTAACTTCACTATTATTTAAACACAATAGTCACAAATAATGAGTCGTGTACAACCATAAGCAGACACTGCTGTCCTCTGACAGACCGTGTGGACAGTCATTGCAAATAAAACAGAAGAACTGAATTAAATTGAGTTTAGTTTCAAAAACTAACTTAACATCGTTGTTAGTTGCATAAAGTGTTAAAATGGATATTTAAAAATATTATAAAGTGTTAGGATAAGCTTAAAAACACTCAAAACTTTGAAGGCTGGTCTGCCAAACACATGACTTTTATTTCTAAACAAAGTGGACAACAGTGTAACACAAACGGTGCATGAAGGACAACATAGAGCTTTTTATACTAACAATAGGAGACTTTCACTTTATAAATACCTGAATTATTAGAACATCAGACCTCGATGTAAATATATGTACATTTTTATTTATTTTTAATACAAGTAATAATGGGAAAGCAAGTTTTTTTTTTTTTTTTGTAGCAAATTATTGAGTGGCACAGGCTGCACCAGTCGTGGCCGCTCCTTTGTTCATGTGAATACAGCCTATAAAAAATTGATAAGTCAAATCAATATTAAAAACAATGAAACTTAGCTTAAACGAAATGTTAGCTCATATTTTTCTTTCACAGATAACGTAGAATTGTCTTTAAAGCATTTCTATGTGCAACAATCAGATCTAAGAAAAGCAGAAAACAAAAAGAAATCCTCAGATTGGATGATAATCAGGAATCAGAAACGCACTTCTGGCTGTTGTGCTGCTTTTAACAACAAAAGAGCTAATAGGAAAAAAAACACACACATACAGGAGATATCCAGCCACTGTTAAGCAGTGTGTGTGTGTGTGTGTGTGTGTGTTTGGTTACTTGTCAGCAGCTGATTGCCTTTTTAGCACCAAAGTTATGTTAATGAACACCGGTATAATATTTAATTCAGCGTTACGCAGAGTCCACGCCCTCCTGCAGGAGGCCAGCAGCCTCTCAGGGACACTGACACTTTTTAAAAAATACAGAAAATTAAGATCGAACATAAAGCCAGCAACTACCCTAAAAATAAATTAAATATATGCTGTCATTCGTCGTTTTGTGTTTTAATTATTTTTTAAAGTGCTAATATGTTGTTTTGGACTCGTAATATGAATTAAAATTGCCTAAAATATTTATATTTAATTCATGGTTGCTAATTAAATTTTAGAAAATTAAAATGTACAGTAAAGAGGAGTTATAAAAGCCAAAATATATACAACACACAAGAAAACTAAAAGTGTTTCAGGTTCCAATAAGTCAGACGAACATGCATCAGTCCAGACGGGAGACTTATTTACGGTTATTTGCATGAAGCCATTTGTTATAATCATTTCTGCACGTAGACATAATAACCTGAACTAAACTCTGAAGGAAAAAAAAATATCTGAATTTAGAAAATGTGTAATGAGGCATATTTCTTGACCTGTGAGTCACAGAGAAGTTCCCTGCGTGTATTAGCTTTTCTTTCTTTCTAATGCTTTCCAAGAAAAAAAATAGGAGCAGCCTGCACGAGTCTTCTCCGTTCACAAGTCCGTTAGAAAAAACATCACATTTAAGTGCAGCTGGTATTTTTGGTTTGGTATTTTTTATTTTTTTTGCCGTGGCGTGAAACTGTTTGCTGTGGATCGAATCAATATGTCGGCCTCTCAATCCACGGATACAGACGAAGGCTAAGGATATTATGGCTGCTTAGTTTAGTCTTTTATTGAACGTTGAGTTGTGCAGTGTTCTGGGTCGTGCACAAACAGCACATTTAGCAAGAACAAAGCCCAAACACAAAACAGTAACGAAGGGTTTTAAACAGTAAGCGACACCCAGAGAGGGAGAAACGAGGAAAAGTGGCAAAAGACAGAGAAAATATGGAATGGATGAATATTTAAAAAACATATACATAAATCCACCTGCTTCTTTAGAGCCTCGATCAGCTCCAGGAGAAGTGCAGGATTAGTGGAACACTTTATTGTACAGCCTTCATTGTCTTAGATGGCTGGGTTCTTAGATCGTGTAACCGACCAGTTTTTATGCAGTTTATCATTATTTCAGGACCTTCCCAACACAGGAAACACTGCGTATTATTTTTGTCAGATGGGATCTGGCAGACATGTGTTCATACATTCTCTGTGAACGTTTGTGAATCGTTAGTTACAGTCGTTACTGTGCAGCATCGGTCGCTGGTTAATGGTGTCCATCAGAGGAGGAAGTGGCCTGTAGGACGGATATGTGAGCCACTTTGGATGGGGATACTATACAGATCGTTCTGAACGCCTGCAGTGTGAGGATTTGTTTTTGAAGCTGAGTCTGGGTTCTCGGGTTTAGCGCGGAGCGGCCGGGGTCACCGAGAGGTCAGCAGGTCTGCTGCAGCCGCTCGTTTCCTGCTCTGCTTGCAAATGCCTGCACAGTTTCGAGCTGTTTTTTGGTTTTAGGTGGAGAAAAAAAATCTAAAAATAAATTGGGGTTCGTGCTTGTGTTTTTAGGAAGGTTTGGCCTCTTTGGTAAAGAATCTCATTTGACCGGCGACATATTACGCAAAGCTACGATACGTGCGTAAAGATGGAGACCTCATATAGCTGAGGCCTGGAGGCAACCACACATTGAAGAAAAGCTGTCTGTAGCAGTTGGATTGAAATATCTGTTTCATGCAAATCAGAGCATGCAAGTCACAGAACTCATGAATTCTCTGCGTTTCACAAACAAATTTTATTCTCGTGGAAAAGTCACATTTTTACGCAGTAACTCTTCCTCTGACGCACCTGCTCTATTTTACAAGCGACAAAAATGTTTGTTTTTTTTATCACCTTGTTTTCAGATGATGTTCATGTAGTTGGCTACGCGCCTGTACAATGAGCCCATTTTACCTCACTGCTAAATAAAAAAATAAATAAAATGTTCACGCATTGTAGACCATGTGTCGCCCGTTCAGTTAGCCAAGGCCTCCCCATACAAACACTATGGGCGCTGGGTTCAATCGGTTTTGTTTCATATTTAATTCAGGGCTCTTCATATTTTATCCGATTGCATATTTAATGGCTTCAAAACCCTGGACAAAGAGGAGTTCGTGTCTGGCCTGCGCGTCCACGCAATGTGATAAACACGAATAAATATTCTCGGCCACAGTGTTGCCAAAAATCCAGGATCCGGAGAGTGTGGTGTGAGGAGACGGGGATTTAAAAACTCGAAGCGTCCATGACAGCAAAATTAAAGTTACGTGTCGTGATTTTATTTGTTTATTTGTTTGTTTTTGGAGTAGATTGTGTCCCTGGGGCTTCTGGGTGTAGAATGGAGGGGAACGACAAAACGCGTCAGTCAAGAAGATCTAACTAATGTTTTTTAATTTCTTTGTAATTCTCAGAAATGTTGCATACTTTTGTAACTTCAGTGCTTTTACATATATATAAAATTTAGGATTATTTATTTATTTATTTTTTTGACACTAATAGAAGAAAACTGTTGTATCAATGTGAAAGCGTCTCCTCCACCACACGGGTACTGATAGATGCTCGCGGACAGATAATGACGCACAGCACTAATACTTGGAGTGGACGCAGCGCTCAGTGAAGCTCAGCTCTCCAACTCCTTTTTGTGCAGCTCGACTCATTGGAAAAGAGATGCAGTGCTCATAGGAGCAACCAGAATTTAACGAAAGGACACCAGCGAGTAAGAATTAACCATTTACGTGTATTTTAAGCGTCGAGGTGCCACATACGTACTCACATGGACGCGTCTATTTGCTGGAAACTGCACGTTTTCACTCTCTGGGCCTGTGGCTACAACCAAACTACACAAGCAGCAAAAGATTCATTTAGATTTTTTGTCAGTGGGGCAAGTTTTAACACACTTTATTCAATTTAAATTTGCATATTATTATAAGCAGATAAATGACTTTAAGCAATGGCTTCAAGACAGAATGATAAGAGTCGGACGTTGTTATTAACACTAAAGCAGCCACGACTGTAAACACAGATAAAGTAAAGTGCTGTTTTGCACACGCTTGGCTAGCTGCCTCTATACTAATGATAATAGAGGCTTTCTCCAGGTCTGCTAGCCTGTTAACTTTCTCTTGTGTTAAAAATAACACACACACTCGCCCATTCATCTATCCCCCCTCTAAAGCCATTAGCCTATAGCTCTACTCATAAATATTACATCAGCTCGACACTTTATAGGCCTATAGTCACTGCAGCCGTATAGACAGGTGTGTTTCTGTAGCTTAAACATGCTAACAAAAAAAAGGCTCAGTTTATATTCTAGCTTACCGCCAGCTGTAGGTGTGCAGTAATGAGTCGGAATAATAGCCTCAGTTGAATTCTTGACTCGCTTTGAACTTGTGCAGTGTCGCTTCTAAAACAACCCACCTTCAAAAATGCGCTGAGACGTGTGTTTCTGCCCTGGACAGACGCCAAAGGCACCATCCGGGAGATCGTCCTGCCGAAGGGCCTCGACCTGGACCGGCCCAAGCGCACGCGGACCTCCTTCACGGCCGAGCAGCTGTACCGGCTCGAGCTCGAGTTCCAGCGGTGCCAGTACGTGGTGGGGCGCGAGCGCACCGAGCTGGCCCGGCAGCTGAACCTCTCCGAAACACAGGTAAGAACCGAGCCGAGCTGACCGACGCAGGCCCAGTGTTTGGAGGGTGTTCCAATACAGTACACAAAACACAAAACCGGGTGCTTCATCGTAGTTTTGAAAGAATTCTGACCACATATTAATTTAAAAAATGTCGTTTTTTAGCTGAGCTAGCCGGTTGCTAGCTAACACGGGCATAGCTTATGGCACATTAAAATAATACGTGTGTCCTTTTGGGATAATTGAATACTTCCAGGTGGTTTAAATTAATATTAGCATATTCTTAATGGCTTCGTCGCAGGTGCATCCAGAGGCTTTAATTGGCTCCTCAGCCAATCAGAAGGCAGGAGTGGAAAAGCCCCGCCCAAAACAGCTTGGCGTCACTAATGGCGTTGTCTCAGGATGATTAGTATTATTTTTTTTTAGTTTGCCGGACCAAAACGGTTTTTTTTTATTTTGATTTTTTGGTTGTTGCCCTTTTATTGAACCGGATTCATTCAAAAAGGAAGGAAGGAAAAAAATAATCACCCATAAATACACGGCAGGGGCTTGTGTAAACCTGTCAGTACAGGCCTGAAGTGAGCAGTGAGGCCTGTCAGGCCAAAGCCACGCTCACGTTTCATCTGTGTATTTGTATAGTCTTGATAAATTATCTACCACAAGTCCGTTTTGAAACTTTTAAAATATGCCTGCTTACATTTATATAAAAATCTGTACAACAGCATGACTACCAAACCTAAAATGAGGCGACACCTCTCTGACACGTTCAACAAAGGAAGTTTCCATCATGAGGCTATGGATTGAATTGTGCATCAGCCGTCTGCATGTGTGTGACAGAAGGAGCCTTATTGTTGCATGTAATTTCGTTCCTATTTTGAGCAAGCACAAAAAAAAGTCTCTCAATACGGTGTATTTGGTGACATGATTTAATAATAAAAGCCACAGAGAAAGACAAAATCTAAATATAAAATGTCTGTTTGCAGCAGTGCGCCTTTGTGATGTAAAACTGCACACATTTCATGGCGCTCATTCATGGACCCTGTGCGCTTCATTCTCAAATCTTCCTGAAGCGCCATGAGCCCAACCCCTCTGTTTTTATTGTGAGCGTCACAGCAACATGGAGACATGCTGCAGGGATGCTTTCTAGCCAAATTACTTTCTTTATTCAAACACCAAAAGAAAGGTTTGGAGAATATTTTTTTAACCAAAGTTGACAAAAACACAGAATTTCAACATTTTGACCAACATGTAAAAAAATAAAAACGTTATGACTAGTGTGAGTTTATGGCAGTAGAGTGCACTATCCCTAAAATTCCAGATGCACTTTTAAAGCATATTCTTCTTTTAAAAACAACATTTTATTTAAATTTAGGATTTTTAAATGCATTTTAAAGTGTTGTGTGCCAGTGAAGGTGAAAACCTGCAGTCACTTAAAACCAACAAGTGTCTTACTGGAGGAGCCGCAGTCAATAAAAAATATATGTCTGTGTGCGCATTGGATATGTTAACATCTTCTCTTGAGCAAACAACTTGCAAGTCAGAGCGCCTGTAGCAACAGTTGTGTTAAAGCGAGGATGTAAGCCAGAGGGGTTGGTTTCACAACGAAATCTTCAAAAATAAATCTAGAAAATAGGATTTCTTAAATAAAAGTATCCCCAAAATGTATCCCGTTAATGTAAATGTGTAAGAATACGAGCAGATCAGCGCCAGGAGGCTGGTTTCGAGGCCTTTTGTGGGCGCTTCAGACGTGTAAAAACACTTGTTGCAATTAAAACACCGCACAGGAACTTTACGCATCATCACTGCGGGCTGTGAAGTAAACCAACTGTAATATCTAACGACAAAAAAGCCACTCAAACGTAGAGGTGGTGGGATGGAGGTGTGTGCATGTGTGTGTGTGCTTTTGGGAACACAGAGCAGCCACTGTGCCCCTCATTAGTGCTGACTCTAGGGGTGTTAATGGGAGGGCCTCAGCTTCCTGCTGCTGCTGCTGAGGAGACGCGGGGCAGCAGAGGATTGGCTGAATGAAAGCGTCGAAACAACTGCCTGGCCTTCAAGTGGGAACCAAATGTAAATAATAAAAGTGTCTTTGATAATGGTGTAAAATATTAAACCCATCGCGTTGAAATTTCTTAATGCTATGTGCTATTGAAGCAGCTTTTAAGCGTGATCGAAAGGCTTTTAGCTGGCATTAGTGGAGTTTTCTTTCTCATTATTATCTTCTTTCTATTTGTGGCGCTTGCATGTTTTTAAGCAAATGCGCCATTCAAGGCTAATCATGCACAGGCACAAAGGGAAGATGGGACCTCTCAAAGTTCTGGGCCCCTTTTAAGCGAGCTGTTTGGGCTGTTTTCTGGCTTTCAGGTGACTTATGTTGTTTGTTGATGTTTGGAGTTCACTATTGAAGGTTTTCACAGGTTTCACAGCAACTAATCTGATTTTTATGCCTAAATTAAAGACTGCTTGGCGTAAAAGCAGCTCCATTATAGCACTGTGGCATCTTTTTTTTTTCTTTTTGTAATGTAAAGTATCTATCTATCTATCTATCTATCTATCTATCTATCTATCTATCTATCTATCTATCTATCTATGAAAGCGAAATGGTTTGTGATGGAAGACAAACTATTTTATTAATCACTTGGCTGAGTTTGGAAGCTGGCAAAAGACACTGCGCTTTACTTCAAAGCAACAAAAGGCCTTTGGAACTTGGAGTAGCTTGGATAAGCTTGTTTTGAGTTTTTTTCGTTTTTCTTTTGAGCGCAATATTTTTTACGCAGTCGGAGAAACGGTTACATCCTAGATCCCGATTACGTTCCTTATTCCAAAATTTAAAAATTAACTTGTAATCTACTCAAATAAATTAGTCTGAAACTCACTGGCACTTTAAAAACCTGCCGCACAGAAAAGGCGACTTGCTTCATTTTCTCTTTAAAATCAAACTTCTCGCTGCGTCGCGCCAAACTCGTGCTCGACTCAGTTCTTATGTTTAATGCAGCATGGAGGCTTACATCGGATTTTTATCGAGTAAAAATCTGACCAAGTGTTCACTTCACTTGTTCTGAATCCAACTCTTAAACAAACTTTCCTTTTTCTAACATGTGAAAGTCTTTGGCACTATGAAAGCAACAGGCACATTTTCATACTTCATACAAACGCGACAGGCCTCTTTTATCTGTGACTGAAACACAAATACTAATTACAGTAACATGGGAGGTTTGATAGTTAAGTGTTTTTTAACAGGATTTGGTCATTGACCCATGCTCTAACTCCCATTAGTTTGGTCAGGTATTCAAACTGATCACGCAATGAGGCAGCAGACATTGGAAACACACCCGCACGCACATAAGTAGAGGGCTAAAGTCTTATTCAGCCAGACTTTAGAAAGACCTGTAGAAAATAAATAATTGGGAAATAATTTAGATTAATTTCCCCCCCACAAATCTTCTAAAAATAACAATTTTAATGACTCATGCCAGTCTTCATTATCTTTTTTTCTAATTTATTCGTCTCACTCGCCTCCAGAGTATCTTGCAAAGACGCACAGATCTTAAGAACTAAATTTAAATTTTGCTTTTTCTAAATTATGGTTTCCAAATGTATTTCTGGTGATGTTTAGCTCCAGTTTTACGGACATAAAAGGAGTGATTGAGAAACGCTTACCATACATTGTGCGCAATTCCTTCTCCAAAAACGTTTCTCTTGATTAAGGTTCAGTCACCAAGGATTAAGTCCAACAAACAAATAGTCAAACTGTTCAAAAAGCGAGACAAACACAGAAGAAAATAGTTTGTAAAACTGTCTGGAGCTCAGTGCTGTTGACGTGTGGGGGGTGTGGTGCGTATTCGGCGATGACATTAATAAATAGGTCAGTAAATATTTAAGATACGTTCGCCTGCGTGTGTTTACGTTTCTCGATCGTGATCCTAAACGTGCGTAAATGCGCAACGTTCATGCGTAAAGTTCATATTCAGCACTAATGTCGTCGATTTGCTCGATTAAACGAAAAATATTTAATAAGTAGTTACAACTTCGAGTCAAAAACAGTTTTTTTGTCTTCAGAGTTTAATTTCTAATCCAATTAAATTCTCATTGTAATGGCTTAAATGTCATACATTTAGAGAATTCAGTCCTATTCAAATATTTGCGCGTTCAAGTGTCCGAAAACGCGCGTCCACAGACGTGTTTTTGTCTCTTAGCTGCAACAGTATCGTGAGAAGAAGTCGATAACTCTTCTCCCTGACCAACTCGGAGCTCTCCCTTCATCCCGGCAGGTGGCTCCCCGCTACAGGGTAACACAGCAGGAGGGGGTGCTGTGCACACACGCACACACTCTCACACACATCACACACATGCATGCATGCAAACATGCAGAAATCCTGAACTAAAGCATGAGGGTTCCTGCGTTTCAGTTACCTTTATGATCGGCTTCCTCGTGGATGATTACAGATTATAGGATTGATGGACACTTGTAGATGTCCACCTTATGTTGTGAAGATGTGCAAGAGGAGGTTGGTTGTTCAGTGTTGATGTTGGGGTGTTAATCCTTGTCTGAAAAAGACACTGTGGGAGTGCACAGCAAGTGACTTTCAGCTAGTTTTCTTTTTAATTCTGTTCACTTTAATTACTTATTGTCTTTTTAGGGCCCTTTAGGTGGAATTTATTATGTGAATCCTGTTTCTTTCACTTTAACCCTCATGTATACAGACAAAAAATGCATTAAGCTACTTTTCTGGGAGCATTTCTCACAAGAAAAAAAACTTTCATGCTTCAAATGTCCTCCTGGTCCTGGCTGCAGTCTGACTTCAGGAAATTCCCATGCTGTGTGGCCACTTTAAGCTCTTCCTCAGTCCTCCAGCTGACGTAGAAGTTGTCATTGTATCAATCCATTGTTGCTCTCAGGCCTTCCATGGCAAAGCTATGGATTTAATGGTCGCTGTGCTGGTTAAACTGGTTTAATCCGGCAGCAAATGGGCGAGAGCTCAGTGATGAAATTATGTTTAATCTTTAATGTAAAGCTGGCAGAACAAAGCACAGATGTGGGCCAGTGTTTGCACTGCTTTCCTTTTTTCTCATCACGGTCATTTGAAGACATAATAAAGAAGGATTTTGATTTGACATATTTCTGCTTTAAAGTACACGTCTGGCTGAGATGTGACTTAGTGAGAGGCTGCAACATATTTAAAATATCACAATGTCACAGCCTTTAATATTTAGCTGTCAGAAATTCTAAATTCTAAAATAATGAACAACACTGGAGTGAAACCTTTGTTGTTGTGTCACTTTAACCAAACTGTGGTGAACTGATGATTTAGTTAAACTTTATAAATGCCAGTGCAAAAATTAATTGTTTGCAAAATGAACAAAAAAAATCTTAAAAAAAGACTGAATTATTAGCTAAATCTTTTGTTTGATTTTAATTCCAGATAAATATCTGAGAAAGTCTGAAGCAGACAGAAAATTCTCAGCAGCATTTATGGCTTTTTAACTCCAGATGCTTCACATATTAGAAACTTAGCTTGTATGTATGTTTGAATGTACAGTATGTGTTGTGTTATTAAGTCTTGCACTTATCCACATTAAAATACCAACAGCTCCTTCAGAATTACACGTGCATTTCTAGAATATAAACTGAAGTCTGTGGATACCTGAAGTGAACTTTTTAAATCAGTTGTTGAAGAAAAACACAAAAGCTAAACTACATGATAGAGCAGACTCCTAATATTAAAATGTAGACGCTTGTCCTTTTGTTTTTTTTTCTTAATTAAACACTCTGAGTGAGTGTATGCGCCCCTGCAGCGACACACTCTGACAACCGCCCAAGACGAAAAACTTGATATAATGAAGGTATTCAGATATTTTAGTGTGTCAAACTGTCCTCCAGTGCTCGACTGAGCCCCCCTGTTATGGCTGCTGACGACACATCTTTGGATTTGCGTGCGTACCCGGATACTTGATATGATTTGGGAGCAACACTGACCTTAATGTGAAACAGCCGACTTCTAACAGGTGTATAAGTCACCCGAGATCAGCGTCACACTTCTTTTTCGTGCCCTGCTCGCTGTCTTTTCTCTCAGATGGATGATTTCTTGATCCCAGACAGCCTCGGGCACAGTTTAGTGATGGCTGTGAATCTTTCAAATGATGCTTCTTGTTGCTGTATTTTTGCTTTCTACACCGCAGAGAGGTTAGAGGTCAACACTGACCCCCAGATCACTGCATCTGGAGCCGGTGCTGTTTTAGAATCGTGTTGTGTAAAGCTCCAATCTATAAATAATAGTGTTAATATTCTTACTATGGGCACTGTGGCTGGATGAGGAACCTATAAAAACTATGTGATCCTCATGTGACCTCTTATGAAACCAGGTAAATCTAAATTCCCTGTTAAGAAGTTACACCTGCTTGTGCAACTAGAAAGTACCTGAAAATATTTGTTTATTACGATATAACAAGTCCGCTGGTATGAAGAGAAATCTGGAAAATTTCCACAATGCTGTAAAGCGAATTGATGTCATCTCCACAGCAGTGGGTTCCTGAAATACATCTACCTCTGTTTTCCTCTGCAGATACAGGAGACAAGATGACATGTTCGTGTTTATGTGTGTGTCTACTTACAGTGAATGTTCCCGTTGTGTGTATTGTTCTCCATGACGGCCCAGACAGACGATGTCTGGCCACTTGTCTGGAGCGTAGAGGACCCGGTCATGACGTATAGCTGTGCAGATGTAGCAGAGAGACGGCCGCACACTGTGGGGTTTGTCCAAACACTCAGAATGGAGAAAGAGATAGGAAGGGGAGGCCGGCACACAGACAGACGGACACTTGCTGCCTTTGTGCTTTCAGTTAAAATGTTTGGTGTTGTAAAGAAACAAGCTCTTTCCTCTGCGCTGGCCGAAAACTAGAGCATCATCTTCAAAACGGGGAACTTTTGTCAGACCCGGTGATGGTCAGGAAGAAAATTGTGAGGCTCTGATTATCTAATCAGTTGATTAAGTAATCAAAAGAATCTAATAGCAATTATGTCTTCGTTGCCTTTGTCCTTAATCACTCTCGCAGATTGAATTGACTGGCCTCATCAGCTTCTGGCAGGGTGAAGTGTGTGTACGTGTGTGTGTGTGTATAGGTGTGTGTGTAGCCAAGGATAATAATGTAATTTTCCAAACATATGGACAAACATGTAATCCTTCAACTGATGTGGAAATAGGAAATCAACAAAATTGGATACAAGAGGTTCTCACTTTTCAGACACAATCACACACACACACACCAAACACACACACACACACACTCGGCACCTCGAATCTGACCGCAAGTCGCCACCAGACAGTCAGAGTAGCCAAAGGTTGCCCGTGCGGCCATTTTGTGACGAATGGCAAATGAGGTATGCAACGACACCTGCCTGAAGAGGGAATGCTGTGTACGAACCCAGAACGTGCTTACACAACCGCATATGCTTTGTAAAACTGTCAGATAATTGTAGAGGAGTAGAAGTATGAAATTGAAGATAATAAATATACTTAGAGTTGCATCAAATGGCTGGAGAGGTTGGCTGAGGATCTGAGCGGCCGAGGATCCCAGACAGAGATACTGTGTGCACAGACATGAAATACAAGAATAAAAGAGTGTCGTGCTTCTCTTTCCTTTACCAGCTGTGGCAAACAATCCAATATGAAAAAAAAAAAATAAAGGTCCTTGTTGGTTAAGTCAGATGTTTGGGCGTCATAAGGCTGCGTGGCAAAGACACAACCCCAGATTTCGGCTTTGCGCGATGAGAAATTCGAGAGACTGCGGGGTGACATGCAAGAAAAGTCATGGACCACATTCAAGCCCCTGCTGACTTTTTTGGTGAATGAGCATCTGTAACATTACAGTATGTGAAGGGAGGAGGGAAAGGCTGTTATCTGAAGCTGGAGGGGTTCACCCGGCTGGGGAGGGGGCAGTCGGCGGATGGAGGGCAGGAGGGAGGGGCAAAGAAAGAGAGAGAGAAAGAGGGAGGGATGAAGGGAAAGAGAAAGAGGTGGGAATCATAACAGCCCCAAGTGCTTTTTCGCTAAGGAGGATTAGGCAGCCATATCTACCAGCGATTCTATAAGACGGGGTTAACCCCTGGGTGAACCTGGCCGGACGTGTTTGCAGGTTTAGGGGTCAGGTGAAATGTGATGATGGTGGTGATACTGTTGTCAAAGTGTGCGGTGTAAGAATGTGGTGTAGGGACAGGTGGAGGGGTCGGCTGAGGAGGGCAGAAAGTGGGCAGAAAGAACAGGAGGATCAGGGTGGAGGGGTCGTGTCGAGCCGCTTGTATCAATACTGGACGCGAAAAATGACGCGCTGGTGCAGAACCGGGGCCATGTTGTACTTCACAGGCAGCTGACATCAGAGTGAGGAGGGTACAGTTTTGTAACTGAAAAAGCAACGTCAATGCTGATGTAACACCGTGGATTCCCTAAAGATTTATGATACAAGGTTCTGATGCATTATTACTACTTAAATGATTTTATCTGTGTCAGACTGTACGCCTTTTTTTTTTTTTATGTGCAAGGAACTCGGTGTCCACGAAGGTAGACTCACTGATGAAATCCAAATTATTTATCGCATTTATATTTTAGAAAGGTTCCTCTTTTGTAACACCTACTTCTTCTTTTTTTTGCTAGACATCAAAAAAAGCTTTAAAACAAACTCCAAAATGCAAAATATTAGCAAAACTAAAACAGCTTCGTGCCGAGGGTCCTCAAATTCCCAGAAACAAAACTGAGGTCATGTCGTTTTACAACAAAAACTCCACCGTCCTTCACAATAAAAGCATACAAATGATCAAAAAAGGTAGGATAGTGAAGAATACAAGGTGAACAGATGGAAAAGAAAAAGCAAATTGTCGTGATGGAACACTGAGCAAATAAATAAAAACATCAGTAAAAAAAAGAGAGCAAATATAAACAAACAATAATTAAAATGCTAATTAATTTGCCTAATATAATAGAGGGGAAAATGGAATCATGGGCTTTAACTTTGTGTCTGCTTTGTGAAAACGTGCTTTTTCTGTAATTACATGTGTGTCGTCCTGGGAGGTTGATTCTCATCTTTGAATTTATCAGAAAAAGCGTCGCTCCAAAAATCCCCAAAACAGTAATCATAATTTATTATAATGGAGTTGTAAATAATTGGTGTCATTAATAGCCAGGTGTGCCTCTGATGAAAGACGTATATACTGATCCTTCACACACAGTTGAGCAAGTCATTGATTTGGTCCATTACCTCGTCGCGTTTCCTCTGTAATGGCAGCCAGCGCTCCATCATATACAGTACAGCTGAACACACACACATACAGATGAGCTGCCGCTGGCCCATTACATTACATACAGTTGAGTATCCACTGGTCCGTTACATGCAGTTCAATGGCCCCTGGTGTGCCTGGTACAATCTCCTCCGGAAAAAAGTGTTTTCATTGTGTGTTCGTCACATGCCTGGGATCAGGGGGTCTGAACAGGGTCACACCCGGAGCACCGGGCTGCTAGAGGGGTCATGGAAAGTGTAAAAGAGTCACCAAGTGTCCTTCTTAAAGACTTAACCATCACAATCCTGCATTTCACTTTGCATTATCTGCATTATAGAGCCAGAGACGGGAGTGTGTTTTATCACTTAGATGTTTTAGCTAATGCCCTCCATCATCGTAGCTTAGGTCAGTTCAGCTTTATGAAGCGGGGAGGTCGAGTGATTAAAACAACGCGGTAAAGCTATCATGGGGACAAATAACAACACGGAGAATTAGGAATACATCAAAACAAACAAATCCTGGTTCTAATTTTACGCGGTTGCTCGTTTCAAACTTGGCAGTGTCGAGCTGGGACACAGACGAGCTTAGGTGATTTATTGAACCACACATATGGATGTCCACTTGATCTGTACATTGGGTCTTGATCTGGCTTAACCTTTCTACCTCTAGCCCAGTTTGCCTGCCGCTCCATTTGCAGCTGCCTGGAGTCGCGGTGCAGGGCTCTGATTGGCTGACCTCTGCCCGACTGGCCTGTGTATTCATGCATGCCAGCCTGATCATCTCCCCCCTGACCTTGAATTCACCCCGCCCCGTCTACATTTACCCCCATTAATTTCATTTATTTTTTTTTTTTTATCCCCTACCTTGCGTTTCGTCGAGCAGCCCATTGCTCAGTCCTGCAGAGTCCCACCTCTGTCTGGTTTCACAGCTCCTCGAAATGTAAACCGATGGCATGAACGGCTGTTTAATTTGACAGAAACGTGTAACAATTTGCAATTATCAGTGACAATTTCATATATTTATCTATGACTGCACAGTGTGATATAAAGAAATGATTTAAACATTTCATATTTTAACATTTTTTAAAACAATCTTTGTGTTTTTCTCAACACACTCACAGGCATATTGACATACTTGCACACACAGAACACAGGCCTGCACCGTCAGGACATAGACGTAATAATAAATACTCAGTTTATTATTACAATATATACGCTCCTTTAATCCTGTTAGAGCCACATTTGTAAAAAACCTGCAGTGTCGAGCTCTCTTAGTAAATTATTTTAAACATAAAACATATATTTGTGAGCCATTTTTTGATTTCTTAATAATTAGCTTCGTCAGTAGGAACCACTCGGCTTTGCTCTGCGTGCCACAGACGCGGGGAACATTTTAGGAGGCGGACCAGCGTAATCTTAAAGTAGCAGGCACTCGCTCTTAATTTTGGGCATTTAAAGAGGCAGCAGACATCTCTAAAAGTAAAAAAAACACACAAAGGGGGCACCAGTTATTTATGATGCACTGTTACCTCCATGATATAACGATCCGACGGGCATTTCGGCTAAAAACAAAACCCCCCATTGCCGTCCATATTAGTTCATAAGGTGTTAAAACGCAGCTCCCCGTCGCACCATTTTTTATCATGTCCCTCCCTCCAGCGGTCTTGCCATCTTCGGTCCTAACCTCCTCACCCGGGCCCTAACCGTGGCCCAGCAGGCCAGAGTGCACCAGGGTGGGGTGCAGAGGGTAAGGCTGGGGCAAATGCAGGTCACGCCATATCCAGATCTCCCTTGGTAATCTCTGCCCCAGCTCTGAACCCTGGATCCCATTAAAAAGGATTTACATCCAATAGTGTAGATGTACCAAAGGCAGCGTTGCTTTCTTCTCTTCTCATCATTTTCCCCCTCTAATAAAATCCCTGTAAAACACCAGCAAGCTTTTTTTTTTTTTTTCTGTCCCTCCTTCTTTTTTCCTGGCGATGGACAGGAGGACTGGGACGTGAACAGAGCACTGAGCCACACCCACAGCATGGGGAGAAAGGAGAGGGATTGGCTGAGAGCGAAAAACCTTTTATGGGATGTGGGGTTTTTTGGCAGGCGTCGGCGCATGACTAAAATACAGAGAGAGATCTTAGAGAGGCAGCGTGTGAGCTAACGAGGAAGAAATCTAGACCGAGAGGAAGGAGACGCAGCTACAGTTGATTTGGGCAGCTTATTCCACCCTCCTGTTGTCCGTCCCTCCCCCCCGTCTCCCCTCTTATCTCCGTCTCTGCTGTCCCTCCCTCTGTGCTTCTTTTGGGTCTTTGCAGTAAGACGTGCTGGCATCAGTATTCCTCTCTGAGCTGTGGGATCCGCTCCGATCCCATTATTTGTATCGTGGTTAGTAGCTGAAACTATGATCTCACTTGCCCTAGCTGCATGTTGAGCCCGCCTTACTGTAGTTAACAACAGCCAGCCTGATTACTTCCACGCAATCAGCGGCCCGGGTGAGCTCCCAGCCTGGTGAGCTCCTTGTCACGCTGGCTCAGGTGTTTTAGAAAATGAAAGTTGACTGATGCCAATTGGACAAAGTCGACTGTGTTTCCACACTGCAGGGTCATCGCGGCGCTTTGAAGAGGTCGAACCAGGTGAAGAGAAACTTTCTGCACCCTTAGGAAGCCTCAAAGTGCGCTTGAGCAATTACTTCGGCCCCCAAATATTCCATAGCATTCACAGAGGATACATTCTGTTTATAAAAGTTGTGTATTTGAGTCTAAATGGGACCATAATTTAGAAAATTAACACCATGCTGTATTAAATGAGACTTAAATCTAGCGATCGAGACCATAAACTCCACATGAAAATGTTCACTGAGGTAACAAATCAAGTGAGAATTAGAGCAATCTTCTCTCTGACTTTGACACAATCTGACCTCTTTTTGCAACCAGAGAAGTCGCCCCCTGCTGACCACTATAGAGAATGCAGGTTTAAGGTGCTTTCATGTTGACTTTTCTTTCCCCATCTTGATTATACAGTCTGTGGGGTTAGATGAGCATGTGTTCAGTGCACTTTGTTAGATCAAATAAAATAAAAATGGAGAGAGGAGGGACGCAGTGATGTAGAAGTTCTGAAGTTATTTCATCGTTTATGTGGACTACATGTGACCAATTCATAAACTCAACTATAGCTGCTGCACAGATGTTGTAGAAAGCAGGAATTTTGAAAAGCATGGTGCTGACAGTAAGAAAGCACCGTTGAATGTACACAACGGCTCTGCAGGTCCACATTTTTATCTGGTGATAAGTTAAATGTTTTATTATAGAGCATACACAGAAACTTTCTCATTTAATAGCCATCATCAGACTTGTAGATATAATTGGAAGTGGCAAAAATTAATGCATTTGAAAACTACAATGCCCACTGACGTTCTCTTTCACAGGGAGCCTCTACTCCCTCATCACACGGCCAGTTAGCCCGTTGTCTCTCCACAACTTTCTCCCAAGTCACTTTTCACTCTCCATGCAGACAACACGAACCCCAAACATCTTCGACTCCCATTTAGAAAACTTTGCCTTTTGTGAAGCTCAGTGGCTTGTGTTGCTTGCTCACAGCTGGAAAGTCTAACAAAGTACCATATCTTTTTTTTTTTTTTTCCCCCCCCTGTCTGTGTTGCATTGCAGCAGCGTAGTCAACCATTCACTGCTGACCCTGAAACTATTTTTTTTGTACTTTCGAATCATTTGTTGCCTTTATTAGCTGGCGTACAATAGAGAGGTAGGCGACTACGAGGGGAGAAGGAATGCCAGATAGCACTGGGCTCGGCCTGAGCAACCCAAGGTCACTAGGGAATTAAATTCAAGAGAAATTTAGTGACAGCTTCTGTGATTTTTAGCCACAAATATCTAAAAACAGGCTAAAGCTTCCAAAAGTTTTCTAGAAAGAGCTTCAGCAGACGGATGTATTTTTGTATAACAGATACAATAAGATAATTTTTCTACTGTCAGAACTGCATGTGGCTGCAAAACCTGCACCTTGCTCTCACACTGTCTGCTGGACATTTGGACATCTGCTTTGGTGTTCCTGTAAGAGCAGACCGAGAGTGTTCGGGGATTCTTTGAAATTAATCTAAATGTAATTTTCAACACCCGAAAGGTCCGCAGACGGAGCAGTGGGTCATGTGAGGGCTTTGCGTGTGTTCATGAATCTGAATCCTGCAGCGTTTGTATTGTACATTGTTCTCTTGTTTTGTGTGCGTTGTGCAACTCTTATGAAAGTTTTTCTTTATAATTAAAGTAAGCTACAGACCCTTTACGGGGCTTACGCATTTCTGCTGTTACAGGAGTTTCCTTTTAAGTCGTCTGCTGCCAATCCCCACTTATCAGGGATTAGATTACTGGATTTCTACGAAAAATCATGAGGAGGCCGATGGAAAGTCTGGAGTGTGTGTGTATAAATAACTTTCAATGGATGAACTTACGCTGTCCCAATGCGAGGACGACTGGAGGAAAAAAAAAAAAAAGTGGGGATCGTTTGCCTGATTTCCATTCAAAACAACATTTACTGTGTATTTTTTTTATTTCAAATACAGTTTTAACACAAAGAAAATGTTCAGTCGCAATGAATCCGAAGCGATGAAGGAAAGTAAATGTAAGGAAACAACACAGATTTTTTCTTTAATATTTAAAGTTGCTGGTAAATTATTCAAGATTGTAAATTAAAGCTGAAATAAACAAATAGTTCTGCACTTTTACAACTGGATGCGAGGGTTTGTTGTCATTGCGAATTAAGCCAGTTTAAGTTTTGGACAGTTTGTTGGACAAATCAAGACACTGTGTGATGTTTTTGTCTCAAATGATTCTTCAGGTAATTCAGAAAATAATCTAATAATCACATGTAAAAGTAATTATTGGTTGCAGTCTTATTGAAAATGTGCATTTAATTTTAACTCAGTGACTTTGACCTGCAGTGTTTTTAAATCTGTTCCGAGATTTTTGAGAATAAATATTTAAACGCAACGCCTGAAATATTGACTGATTTATGTTTCATTGTAGTTTGGCACCTGGTACAAAAAAATCCAAATTTCCACCATAAATTGATGCAGAAAAGGCAGAAATTGGTGCCTAAAAGTGCACTAAAATGCAAGAAAGTTCAGTGTTTGATGCTTGAAATTGGCTGCTTCATGTGCAACCCCTCATGTTGAAGTAGAAGCTTTATTTTACAGCTCACCTTGTACTGATGTTTGAGGAAAAAGAAGAAAAAAAGTGTCACTCATGAAAGCACAGCACGTTCTAGGGGAGATGACTTAGTTTCCAAACAGATCTCTTTTGTTTCTTGTTGTTACTGATTTCTTACAGTACTTTTGTCCCAGCAGGACGTCTCGGTTATCTCAGTTTATTTGAACTTCAACTGTAAATCCAGTTTGCTCGAGTCACCACAGAAGCTTTCCCAACTTCCCTGAACTTGTTTCAGATTGTTCACGCAAATGATTTTCGACTGTTTTGGGATTTTTATCGCTAAATTGTTGGTGTTTACAAGCCGACAACTAGTGGAAAACGTTGAATTATTACGCTGAGCCCTCCGCATGCCACGCTGTGAGATACTGTGAATCTGCTGCGAAACACGGAGCGAGAACTGTATCTCGGTCAGGATTGTATACATTTTTCATGTGTGTGATTCCTCTCAGTGGTGGCTCTCCGTGCAGCGATCTGCTGCGACCTCACCGTGCCCTCTAATCAACATCCCACCCAGCCCCAACTATTCCACACGCTATACATTAAAGCTACACTGCGCGCCATCAATTAAACATGGCGGACAAGGACAGGCAGAGTTCAGCGAGCTTTTCTCAATCTGCTGCGGGTGGCGTGATGGCTCGTGTGAGGAAACTCTTAAGTTTGCTGCCGTGAGAGAGGACGGTGGTGCAGATGTTGGTGACAATTACGTGTTTTTGTTCTTTTAATTTAGCGTTTTCTTTCTTTTTCTTTTGTCGCCATCACCTTCTTCAAAACAGCTTGATTTTGGGGGATCTTTTATTTCATATTTTGAACATTTTATGACAATGCCGTTCTGTTTTTCTGCATCATGGCTGCGGTTGAACCAATATTCCCCCTCTGGTGCATAGCTTTTATATCGCTGTCCGTCCCCATGTGCATTTCTAGCCTCTTTGAGCTATGAAGTGTGAGAGATGGTAAAGTGCAAGGGACCAACCATGATCAAATGTGCAAGGAAAACAACAGAGTTGATCCAATTGCTGGTTCCAGGGGATTACAGTATTTCCTCTTGTTCTGCACGGATTTATGCGTGTATGCCTGGTTTACCGCTAAGGTGTTGCGTGCTCTTACCGCTCGCAACTGTGAGCGCACAGAACATGCTACACATTGTGGATATGCATCAAGCAGAGGTCACAAAGAAGTCAGTCACACATGTGTTCGGCCTGTGGAAGGCATCAGCTTGTGAGGAGGATGCAGGATAAGCCAGGATGTGAAGCAGAGTGTGAGTTAGGCTCGTGCAAAAGCATGTAAACATCAGAGAAGGGAAGACGACAAAGTGGATAGCTTATAAGTAATGAAACGCTTAACAGAAGAAGGTTTAAAGTTCATAGAAGTTGTATGTATGACTGTGTGTTTGTCGTGTTTTTCACAAGGTGCGTGTTGGGTTGTGTTGTTGCAGGTCAAGGTCTGGTTCCAAAACCGCCGGACCAAACAGAAGAAGGACACCACCAAGGATTCAGACAAGCGCTCCTCCACCTCGTCCGAGTCTTTGGCCACCTGTAACATCCTGCGCCTCCTGGAGCAGGGCCGCCTCCTGTCGGGCCCCGCCCCGCCACCCAACTCCCTCCTGGGGCCTCCGACTCACCCGGCGAACGGCTCCCTGCTGAGCAGCCCTGGTGGAGGCTCCTCCACCTCCCCGGGGATCAGCAGCAGCACTCCTCCCAGCTCCCTACCAGGCGGGACATTCGGGCTTTCGCTGCCGTCGCTGGGCGGCGCCCCGCCTTCCCCGCGGCTGGGCGTCCCACCGCCGCACTCCCTCTGCTTCTCCATGCCGCTGCTGGGGGGCGCTCATCACGAACTGACGTCCACCTACGGCTGCGGCTCCTCAGCTTTTGAGCCGTACATGCGGCTGGACAGGAAGGATTCAGATCTGGGTGGGAAGAAGACAGTTTCTTAAGTTACAGTTTTAGGAAGGAGAGGGGACACTGACTTGTCTTTGTAAGAGCTTTTCTCCTCAGTCTCTCGCCCTGCCACCTCTTTGACACTTGAGCGGCTGCAGAGAGGCAAAGAAAGCACCCTGGATCATGAGAAATGTGAAAAACAAAGTGACTGGGTTGCTTTCACGCAGCACCATTTTGTGCCACAGCACTGTTTGGCACACTGACACAAAATGGTGAAAAAGGACTGGATGTGGCGGAGAGCGATGATTCCACTCCCCCACGCAAAACAAAAAACAAACAAACAAACAAAAAAAAGAAACTTGTGAATTTTTGCAAAAATGCCGTGTGTGTATGTTCCAGATGTTTTTATCACCGCTCTCTTTGCAGTGGTTTTAAGTGACTCTTCACTTTTTGTCCAGTGAGTTTGTGTGTGTGGTTTTCTCTCTATACAGGCCTTCATTTACTGTTCAGGAAAAAAAAAAGAAAAAAGAAAATACTTGACATGGATATTTCAGATAGAATCAGCGTCTGAATGAGACAAGTGATACTTCAAAGAGAGCAGTATGTACACATTTCTATTCTTGTACAAGTGGCCATGTTTGATTTTAGTTGATGTGCTATCACAATAGGAACAAACACTGAAGAAAAAAAAGAAAAAAAAAAAAAAAAGAATCGTAGCATTTTAATATCAGTCTGTTTGGTGTCCAGCTGTAGTTTTTTGTAAATTCTTTATTTGGTTGTGTTTGTGTATGAAACAATATGTGGTAGAATCTGGACAGATGGTGCAAAATCACATATCTAGATCTGATAGACGAAAGGACATGAAAAGAAAGACGTGTAGTGATGTGATGAAGCTGGTTAGAGTCTGCCAAAGCATTTACAGACGACGCTTTGGAGGTGCCACACTTGTGCACTCCAGTCAGGCTGGGAGAAATGATCGATTCACAGTTTCCCCCTTTGAACAACTGTCCTAAAGATGCAGATGTTAAAGAATCAGGCTGAGTTTTTGCTCTGCATCTTGTTTAGCGTGATTAGGATTAGAGCTGCACCTCAAAAACATGAATGTGCAGCAATTTTTTTTTAAAAATCAGTTCAACACTTTGTTCAACCAGAGACACCAACTGTTCTTTTTAGTACAGTGAAGACAGCACAGACTGAAAGATTCATCGAGAACACACTTGTCCTAATAGTTAATAACAGTTCATTGCAGCCCCGGTTGAGGCAAACATGTCACCTGCAGGATTTGCTGTTTTTACCCCAATTTTTTTTTCTTCTTTTTCAGGTTTGTTCATAATTCGTTTACCGATAACACGAAAACAACGTCTCAGTACCGTTCCACCAGGTCGTCACATCCATAACCTTTTTACTCATTTTTATGAGTTAATAAGCTGCAGCATCTCATGAGAACATTTTTATTGGTTTATTTTTCTTTACCTTTGTGTTCGATGACATTTGGCTCGCCCTCCTGTTACACCTAAATGAAAAGATTCCCTCTGATCGCCCCTCATGAAAGCACTTTATGTTTGTAGGTATTTATACATCCTCCTGTATCTTCCTCGTTTTGCTTTTAAAGCTCCTTATTCACTCAAAAAAAAAAGCTTCCCAGCTTTCACAGCTTTAGTAAGAGTCAGTGTTTGGAGTCAGTTTATTTTTACAGAGGTGTTTTTTCACATTTAAAGCCCCCAAAAACCTTCTCCTCTCCTTCTTGTTTTCAAAAATAAACTGCAGCTCCACTTTGTAATTGATGGAGCCGAAGCTAAAACTGACCTCTGCGTGTGTTTGGACTGACAAAACATATGTTAAATACATTCAGGAGAGGAGGATGAAAAAGGATCAGCTGTTTTATTTTCGCTCCCCCATAAGATGCCATTTGTCCAGGTTTCCTCGTTGTCCAAAGAAAATCAAAATCACCCAGGAGAACCTGCGATTCGCAACAGTTTGCCCTCAATTTGTGCGTGTCAGATGAGTTATTGCCCCCTTTTCACTCCTGTCTCTTGTCTGTTTTCCCATGTATCTATTCATTTCTATATTTCATCTCACTGTGAGGTTTAATACGTTTTTTTTCTTCTTTCTTTCTCCCAATCTCTTTCTCTCCCTCATGGCTCGACATGTATTTAAAAAAAAAATAAATAAAAAATGGACACTGCCATGACATCAATTTTGAAATGCGCTTACAAGTAAAGGCCAGTTTAAAACAGCCGAGCATGCTTCCAGCTGCAGACACATTTCTTGTGGAGCGCATGGAAAGGTTTCGACCTCGGCCTGTAAAAAAACTCCCCGTCTGTCGGCTCATCGGGCCTTTTTGCACCCGTGTAGCAGCGGCTGGTAGCTGGTGATTTGTTGTTGTTGTGTTCAGACCCCAGCAGCGCCGCAAAAAAACACCCCCCCCTGTCATCTACTCGCGACTCTTTGCAGCGGTGCACCTGTGCTGTTGTCGAACACTGTATTATTTTCTATAAGCACCATTCATAATTCACACGCTCTGGCATCAAATATTGAGCAGAGAGATGGAACTGAGAGGTCAGAGGCTTGGCTTCTCATGTGAGGCTGGCGTACTCTTTCGCAAATCCCCCTTATTTGTCCTCACTCACAACCCCTTCATTCCCCCGCTGTGTCCTAAACAGCCTCTGCTCCTGTTTTTTTGCTACCATATTTAAATTTTTGTTCCAATTTTTGATGTCTTTAGCTGCACAAGATAGCGGATACAGTTAGCAAAAGCAGCTCATTTTCAAGTATTTCTCAGCCAGTGTGACATGAAAGGAGCATCACGTATGAAAGCAACTCTTTTTTGGGTTAAAAAAACAACCTTCTCATGCTCCATATTTCCCTTGACATCCAGCACTGACTCCTTTTCCTGTCACGGTACGGTGGTGTTTTGTAATGTAAATCTGCTGTTACTGTATTGTACGCTCAGCTCAGTAGATTCAGGATTCAGCTTGAGGGAGACAGTCAAAGAAGTGAGCGGCCACTTCTCTTCTGGGCAGAAAGAAATGTTGTAAAGCCTTGCATCAGTTAAACAAAGCCTTTAGTTTTCTTTTCTTTTTTTGGGTTCTACAGTTTATTTTTGCTTTATTTTATTTTATTTTTCTTTGTAAGATTCTCATTCCAGCTGAGTGGAAGTGTTGCTTTTGTTGTGTGCAATCTGTGACATCTTGCACTTGTTGAGGTTTCAGAAACAGTAAGGGCCTTCTCACGGCTCTCGCATCATGATTTTCTCGAGTCCTTTTCTGTGAAATGTTCCTTCATTTTACAAACAAACTGACTCTGCTTGGTTTACTTTGTTTTCGTTATGCACAGCCAAGGTCCTGCAGAGGCCCTAACTTCTTTTCTTTGAGCAGTAAAACGTACTTAATGTCAAGCTAAAGGCACCAGCTACTACTTATGATGAACAAACTCTATGTACATAGATATAAATTTATATATAAATATATATAAATGGGTCTTTGCACAAGTTATCTCCATGTCTGCTCCATGTGACTTTAACAGGAAAAACAAAATGTGAAAGAAAGTTCAGAAAAAAGACTTTATATATGCTTTACAATTCTTTGTCTCATTAACATTTTGCACTTATTTAAAGAGGCTTACTTCTGTTTCTGGGCTGACAGAGCTGTTTTCACGCTCGGCCAAGATATTGTACAATATGTATATGTATTTTTATTCATATGCATATAAATATATGTCTATGTAATTTGCCTCCTGTGTTCTGTTTTTTTCATTCTCTCATCTGCACCAAGGCCGTGAATCCAGCACGCATTTAAAAAAGGAAAAAGAAAAGTTATTACACAGTTTGCTCCGAGTGGTTAATATCAAAAAGTTCTTTTAGTTGATTTGTCAGTAAATTATTAGCTTCTCTTTGTAATCAGTCAACAAAATCCACAAACTGCGTGCATTCAGTCAGAGAGTTTTGTCTTTTGCTTGCTTACATCGTTATTAAAAACCTTGGTCTCTTCCAATCAGCACAAACATCAAGTCAGTGGACGAGTTTTCACGTCTGCAGGTCTTTCTGTGGACGCGCTGCCTTTAAATTCCTTGCACTTTTAATTATGTTTCTGTTGAGATTGTGGCGCACAAAGACTGAACTGACATGCCCTTGGACATTAATTGGATAAGAACATACTTCTCAAAAAAGTGAAATGACTCAGGCGCTTCTGCATTCTGCCTGTAAGAAATCAACCCGATGTATTTTATTGCAAAAAAACAACTTTTTTCTAAGAAAGTCAATCTAGTGAAAGAATGGTACGACTGACGAGGGAGCTACAAGTTTTATTTGCGACTAATAAAGTGATCAAAGCAGTCTGTTCCTGTTGATGCCTGCAGGGCCGCGCGGAAGTAAAATTAATGAGGATATTGAAATGTGCACAAAAGTTCAAATAAGAGCTTTTTTCTTTTTAAATCGAAAAGTTCCAAAATGAAGAAAGCTGTTTGTAGCCTTAAAGTGACACGATTCTGTACTTTGACGTATAATTCCTGCACAGAACAACAACAGCAATATGTTCTTTGTAATTATCATTTCAAGTTATTAGCATTAAAGGGGAGACAGACGACTTTTTTATGCAGTCATGTTGAACAAAAACACTAAATCTGCTTCCGATGCTCACATTTCTAACTTTAATTTCCCAAACTGAAATCCTCTGCTGTATTAACTGCTGCTTAAACCTCAGTAACTTTGAACACAAGCTTATTTCTAGTGCAAAAAGTCAAAAATGAGAGCTTGCTTGCTTTTTCAATGAACGCTGTGCTGAAGTTGTAGCAGTGAGTAAGTTTGAACAATCAATCAATGAAGAGATTCCAGGGGCTTAAATTGGACCCAAAGAACGTTTTTAAAATAGATTCTTTCAAGCGTTTCTGTACTCAGAAAGTGCACTAAAAAGAAGAAAATGAAATAAGAAAAGGGGCAAAGC
This sequence comes from Stegastes partitus, assembly GCF_000690725.1. Classification (NCBI taxonomy): domain Eukaryota; kingdom Metazoa; phylum Chordata; class Actinopteri; family Pomacentridae; genus Stegastes; species Stegastes partitus. The sequence continues at coordinate 20,792 of NW_007579429.1, read as the reverse complement.
ATGAAGAAGTAAAGTAACATGAGTAACCCTGCAGCTCCTCTACTTCTGATCGCGCTGGAAAGTTAAAGAAAAAAACTTTTGTGTGCAGTTAAAGATTATTTTCTTCTCCACTTGTCGCATGCGCTGGTGGTAGATATGAAAATTGGATTGTTGCTTCTTTGCAAGTCATGCAAGATGCAGAAATGAATGTTATTGGGTCTGTCAGTGTTATTAGAACCTGCACAAGCGATAAATAAATGAGTGAAATAAATATTCATCAAACCGAATAGTCACGAGACAGTAAAATAATCGCCTCTGATTATGATCAGATATTATCCAGCAGGTTGTTTGTTTTGCATTCCAGCTGTTTTTATTTCATTATGAGGTGATGCTTCTCATCACAAAGGCGTCACCTGTCACTCATGACTGATGATCGTGTTCAGCTTTTATAACATCTAAATATTCTACGATAATTGAACGTAGCTCTGATCCTGCGTGGTACATGTCAAATAAATCACCTTTCCATGACTTCTTTCCAAACCTCTACTGAGAAGAGTTAACTTTGTCAGAGCTGTAAAGGTAACACACCACATACTGTACGTCCCCCTGCCGGCCCAGACTTCAGTGAGGGGCACCTCTCCAGACTGGGACAATTGACCTGCAGGGTGCCAATTATAGTGATTGGCACCTTTATTTGAGTGAGGAAGAGGCGAGAGGGCCGGCAGAAAGGAGACCAGATGGGTGGCCTGCTTCAGATGAGGGGGGGGCAGAGCAGGGAGGGGATGGAGCGAACTAACTGCCCCGCAGCAGAGGAACTAACCGTGGTGGTAAACAGCTTCCAGAGAGCAGCAACAGGACTGAACTAATTGGGTTTTTATTGCTGTTTTTAATTGGTGATCTCTCATCAGCTGCCATTTTAACCAGCAGAACAGGAGGAGTTGGAAATATGGAGCAGGATCTGAGTTCTAACTTAAAGTATGAACAGAACGGACTGGTCATAAAAACAAGAGCATCATAAGCATGTTGTTTAACAGGAATCTGATGGTAAATTTGTAGGAATGAATATTTCTTATACAAATGCTGTATGATAAACTAACTAACAGGGACCTTTGTCTGCGTTTCATACTTACTTTAATTGTAAATCTACAAACATTGATCAGAAAATAAAGATTTATTTACCTTAAAATTATGATTCACCTTCCAAACTTGAACTCTATGTTATTTATTGATCCCCTTTTTATTTAGCAAAAAAAGATAAAGAAGAAGGCTGAAGACAGGAGTAAATAAATGAAAGCAACATAAAGAAAGGTGTGTGTCCTGTCTAGTTTAAGGCCACACTCTCCAGATATCAGCATGCTTGTGCTGAAACAGCAGCTTGTGCTTTAAATTAGTAAATCATCAGGTTGTCCGAGTGTCTTTATAAACACATAAAACCCTATAAAAAAACAAGTAAAAGACTGATTTGAATTCATCTTGTTCAACCAAGTAAATGTAAAAGAAGCCAATAGATGGTCTTGCATCTAGTTAGAATAACTCAAACTAGACAAGTGATGATGTGCTGAATTAAATCACAGATAATCCATTTACAGAAGCAAACGTTTTTTTTTTAAAGGGTGATGTTTTGGTAAAAAAAAAAAGAAATACAGTATAATAATAGAAAATACCCCAAAGTTGTTGTTTATTTTTTAGTGCTTAATAGATAGATAGATAGATAGATAGATAGATAGATAGATAGATAGATAGATAGATAGATAGATAGATAGATAGATAGATAGATAGATAGATAGACAGATAGATAGATAGATAGATAGATAGATTTGAATTGAACAGCTTAACTTATCAAATATAAGCTAAATATCTGTAAAATTAAGATGAAAACATCTCAGTTATGATTATTGCAGGTTTTACTTCACATGTAAATTCAGTTATTGTTGAAACTGTACCAGAACTTTCATGTCTTTCAAAAACACAGAACAAATCTCTAAAACAAAGAACCACAGATGTTTTTTACGGTGTCCTACAGAAGGAGCCGGAGCTCAGAGCGGCGGCGTCGATGTGCTGTTGTTGCACTGTTCTCTGAACTGTGTGTCACATGCACCTGATGCCTCCCACCAGCCTCATGGCTGAAGTCTGGTGTAGCAGAGCATCAGATCAATTCCACATCAGCTCTCAGACGCTGTTTGTTGTGCACCAACAAATGAACTCTCAGCTCCACGTCGGCTCCGCGTTTCCTTGAACGGCCACTGTATGTGTTTGTTTGTGTTTCCTGAGGGTCCACAGACCTTCAGGAATGTTTCACACTGTCCTGCCACCCCCACCCACTTTTCCTCCTTCCTCCATCCCTCCATCCACTCTCCCCCCTTCTCCTCCCTCCTCCTGTAAAGCAGCTCAGCGGCCCACCAGGGGGGCCTCTCCACTAATTAGGGTCACTAATTGGGGGTCGGCCGGGGCAGAGACCCCTCCACACCTGCACGGTCATGTGACTTTCAAAGAGGTGCGCGGGGTCAGAGGTCGTGCGGTTGGGATGGTGGTGGTGGAAGGAAGGTGGGGGGGGTTGGATTAGTTTGGCTGAGCAGACGAAGGGAGGGGTGATAGGAACACGGCAGGCGGGAGGAAGGGGAAAATGGAGTCGGGTTTGTGTTTTTATTCACGAATCATGTCTTGAAATCACGACAAGCTCTGAAGTTATGAAACAGAAATAAAGCTACGAGGCTGAACAGGTTAATGAAATGGGTTTCCCTCCTAAAGCTGTGACATCAATATGAAAGGAAAAAGGAAAAGGAACGACTGGACACGCAGAGAAATGTAAAGGACAGACAGCAAAAGACACGCTAAGGAATCAGGGCGGGGACACGCTGCCCGGTCAGAGGTTAATTGCCAGGTGACCTCCAGGGCGGAGAGCTCAGCGGAGGCCCCAGACCCGCCTGCCTCTCTCAGCTCTCCTGGACTAAGTGATGTCTCCTTGTTTTGACACGATTCACACAAGAGTCGGGCTTAAGCTCATCCAGGAGATTCACAGCTGCATTCCTGAGAACCAGACCGACCCGAAACCCTGCCAAAGGGAAACGGAGTGAAACAAGTGCTGAGGGGAAATTTTAAAAATGGGAAGCAGGTGTAATTAATAACATTACTGACCGCTGAATTTCATTTTGTTAAGTCCTCAAGTTGTGCAAGTCGGCTGAACAGGTCAAACCTGTGCTCTCCCTGCTGTCTGACGAGTCAAAGTGTCGAAGGTGGTCGACTGAGACACAGTGAAACAATCATGTTCATATAAAACCACTTTGAAGAAGTTTAAGGGACTCTAATTCCGCAAGTTATGTGCAGATGTATGTCCAGGTTTGACAGATTCCCAATCGCTGTGGCCACTGGATCAGAACATCATGCAAGGCTGGTGAGGTGTCAGTGGTGGAAAATAACATTTAACAATAACATTTACAAGTAGACATCTGATGTACTTTTACTTGAGTATTTCCATTTTTATGCTACTTCACACCTTCACTCCACCACAATTTACATGGAAATAGTGTCTTTTCTGCTCGGCTACATTTCTTTCACCCCTTCAGTTACTTTCAGGACGAGGATTTTACACATTGATTAATATAACAAGCTTTTAAAACACTGTGAAAGATTCAACAAGTGGTTCCCAACCTTTTTGTCTACTGACGTCTTGAACACAGCAGCGTGTGTTCAGGCTCATGTTTGAGACTTCTGTGAGCTGTTAACAACTTCACCAAAGAGTCTTTTTTCTCTCTCTAATTGTCCCACGGGACTCGATTTTAATAAATTTGCAAATTATTCAATATCCTAGCAGAAATAATAATAATAAAATAAATACAGAAATCTGTTCCCAGTTCAAAAACTGAAAACAAATTATCAGAACCTTGTTTTTTCGTCTTTTCATTCCCAAAATTATAGAATAGAACAGAACAGAACAGAATAGAATAGAATAGAATATCTTTATTGTCATTGCAACTTGCAGCAAAACTGGTCCATCTTTCAGTGCACACTTAATGCTCCTGTACTGTATATGAAATAGATCAAACTAGCTCCGCCTGCAGCAGCTCCAACAGTAACATGATGCTGATTCACCACTTCTTCACTTTTAATGATCAAATAATGCCAAGCATAATAGATTTGGGACCGATTATTTCCTCACTTAATGGTATTGCACACTCGATGAGACATACAGATGAGTGACAAACCAAAATCTGAACCTTTGACCCCAACAGTGAGGAGTTCTGCTGGTTCTGCTGCGCTCACTGAATGGTTTGATTAACATTTTATGGCCTTTACAGCTGGAAACTTTGGACCGACGTATTATGCATCACTCTCCAAAACCATCATCAAAACAACAAACGAGGGAACATCTTTCAATAAAGTGGAGTTCCAACACCAAGGAGCTTTGAAACGGCTCTGTGGTGACCCAACACCTCACTCACACACTTTATGTTGGTTTTTCCTTTGATTTGTCACCTTCTGTGTATCAAAATGACTGCTTTCATATTGCAAGATTTTTCCCTGGACACATTTTGAAGGTTTGCTGATGCATTGTTGTGGACAAGCAACTAGAACCAAGGACTAACGCAGGTCACACTGTGGGCAAACAGGCATTTAGACTGGAGAATAGCAGGTGATCCGTGCATCACAGATTTATTTTGTGGTATAGTGACACACATACAGTCCATCATTGCGCTGTGACTCTGTTCCCCATTTGATTTCTCAACCTTTCACTTAAAGACACCGTATGTTGCTCTCCTGCACGGTAAATTCGAGCTGCAGGAGAGGAAACAGTCAGTCATGTTTTCACTCTGCTGCCAAAATGTCCCAAATCCTTCAGTTTGTAATTACGTCTGTTGCAGAACTCAAGGACGCCTTCCGCCTTTATCTTGTTTTTCACCTAAAAAATGCCCGAGCAGGCCACATTTTTGAACATCTCTGACCGTTTTAGCTTGCATTTAGATGGCCCGAATGTGATATTATACGAAACAAGCAGCGAGAAAAATCAGTGGATCAGTGGACAAAGCTCCAGATTGACTTGATAGATCTGACCGTGGCTACAAAGCTGCTTTTATGGAGAAGCCATTCCTGTGCTTGATTAGGTCAGTGGATTTTCAGAGAGTGATCACACCTCAAGGACACAAGATGGCATCTTCATTTCTCTCCCGCTACACAATGCAGCGGCTCTCTAAAGGAACGATCTTTCACTATTAACCACTGTCAACCATCTCGAAACCTTGAGGGGAAACTTGATAAACTCTGCTTTTAAATCCACTGCAATGTCTTCCACTTACCTCCTCTGCCTTCCAGCAGGAGTAATGCACAGTGCTAATGCACAGCAGAGTGCTCCCTCATCTAATGAATGCAAGGTTTTGTGAAGAAAGCTTCTTATATTTTATTATCAGCACATACTTCAAGACTCGCTAAGCTGACGAAGCGTTCAAGGGAAAACTCACAATAGCTAATTACGCATTCAGCGACACTGAGAAGGAATATGTTATTTACAATTCAACGGCACAAGTGCGCTTTCTGGAGATAACAGGTGAGGTGATGATGAGCAGAGTGCAGTCTGCGCGGAAAAATGCAGCGTTTAGATTGAAAGAAAAGACGAGAGAGAAAAAAGTACTTAAGATTTTGTATAAGACAATCTTAATAGAATGTGTATATGTCCTTGTGTGTGTGTCACGTGTCGATACACTGGAGTCTTAAGTATCTCATTGAAAAGCTTAAGGACACTCATCTCATAACTGAAGTTTTATGAGCATATTTGTGTTCATTCACCGCCTCTTGATCACATATTGATTGTGACTTCTTAGATATTTTCATTATTAGGCTTATTTCAGCATAATCAGGAATTTTCCTTCGTTTGGTTGTGTTAAATTATTATTTTTTTTAATACAATTTCTGTATCCAAGCTATGTGAATGTACGTTATTAATTGCTTGGAGGCAGATATTTCTCAGGGATGTAATTAGACGTTTCCAAGTGCTGTTGCTAATCGTGTCAAGCTCTCCGTTTCTCTCGTGGCACATGTGCAGATTACACATTAAAACGGCTAATATAGTGCCACAGATAGATTTTATTCATCGTTTCACCTGTTTCGGATGTTATAAGAACATCAAACGGCTGTTATCGTCGTGCATAATTCCCAGTAGGAACCTCCTCCACTTTCTAGACTCAGTAGGTTATGATCACTGGCAGGTTGCTACCATATGGGCGTAAGATTCATCCCTCGGTTGAAGCATCTGATTTAAAAACAAAAAAAGAACAGGATTACTATGATGAAATATTCCAAACTTGAGGCTTCAGAATGGTACAACATGGGCGACATCATGGTGGCTACATCAATCAGGTATCTCTGCAGTCAGCATTGTCACGATTCATGGTCTAAAGTTTTATAATACATTATTTCAACGTTGACATTGCAACGTGCACATCCATAATAGTCATATCACAGCAGGTGCAATGCGAAGTAAAGCAAATTAATTCGTCCGAATCCATTTTTGCTGCTCGATACAGAAAGAAAACTAATTGTTCATTATTAATCTACAAACTGAATCTGTCTTATAGAACAAAACGCTTTCTTCTTGGAGACACTAAGTTGTTTATTTTTATTCTGAAGACACAGTTTGTTGAGATGCAGGCTTTGTGTCTGCACAGCAAAATGAGCAAAGACCAGGAGAGAAGCCCTAAAACGGAAGATCTGCTCGCAAGAAGAAATGCAATGTCAGTTAAACTGAAACATATCGCTGACCAAAAACAGATCCACTCCCCCACAAAATCCCCCCAATCATTCCACAGTGATTTTCTTCTTTCTAAACACCAGTGCCGTCCGGTACCTTTTTAAATGTCAGTATGTTCCAGTATTGTGCAGCCCGATCACGAGTCATGTAGAAGACGTGGAAATAAGAAGCTGTGTTGCTCATGTACTGCTCGAGATTTCCTTCTAACACAATCCTGTTTACATGCTTGAAGCAGCACCAAAGGGCAACATGTAAGTGTTTTTCATTATGCTGATTGTCTTCAGCCTTGCTACCACACAATATAGCTTAATAACAAAGAATATGCACTTATTAGAGCCCCCTTCATGCAGAGAAATCCAGGCCTGCTATACGCTCAGCTGTGACTAGAATATAATGAAACATTCAGACTGTGTGACTCCGACATTGTCTCTCTCTGTCCAACAGAGTAATAAGAAATTTGTTCCAAGGAAACACTTTCTCTTCCACCCACCTACTCCTGTGCCACTCACATCACTAAGTATTATTCTGACAGGCAGAGACAGTGACGGCTGTTAACAGTATAACCTTTACTTCCTCTTTAGCTGCCTGACATTATTTAACAGCGTTTCCACGGAAGCTTTGCTCTCCAGTCATGTTGTCACTTCTTCTTGGTTTGAAGACAACTGAAGAGTTGCTGCCTGCAGTACTTTGAGTCCATTTTAGGAGAAAAAATGAAAGGTTACGTGACATTCACTACTCAGTACTACAAAATAAAATTACACCTAAAGACAAATGGTCTTCAAATGCATGTTATGTAAAAAAAATAGGAAATTATGAGGTGTAGGTTTGTCAGAAATGGGCACATCTGAGAGTTGGGTCCAGTGTGTTTAGTTTGATGCAATCATTTCATGTTTTAAGCTTTAACATCTGTATTTTTAACGACACAGACATTTTTCACAACTGGTATTTTCAGTTGTTGTAGCAGGGAAAGGTGTATTAATGATGGCTGCATTCCACTTAGGGGAGGTCCTGCCTCTGGTGCATGCTGGTTACCTGTCATGGATGGACGCTCACTGGAACTGAGCCAACACTGATTCAACCTGGTCTTTTCTTACTGCTACAAGCAAGGAGGGGCCGGAGGGGCCGGAGGGGCCGGAGGGGCCACCCCCGAAGCCTCACTGGCCACCTCTGTAGCCACCCCACATCTGATAGGTCAAGTCACTGAAACTCCGATTTACAAGTTTAAGTGAATGCAGCTACGGTGCAAAGAAAAACTGCAGCAATGATTGTAGCAGCTGTGTGTAGCAGCAACCAGACGACCGAATGTCTCAAAGAGCAAAAGACACATTTTGTGGCTTTATTTGACAGAAGCACTCATGTAGTGTTAGCATTGTAGCTTCCAGCTGTTTGTAGGAGTCTTTCCTCTGAGTTTATTTAATACCTGCAGCAGCAGAATCTCCAGTAATAACTCATAATTATAAATTATCCCAACATGGAGACAGGATTGATCGGGATCTGACTGTAAATAACGTCTCTGGTTATAAGCTACGTTTAATTTAGTAGTTCCATCACAGCTGTTTTCTCTTTTATTATGGAGATTTGCAGTTTCACAGCCAGATATTTGCTGCAGTGACTTTATTGTTCATATAGATGCTTTACATAACCTTTCTAATTATTAAAGTAACGACCAAACTCTGGTACTTGATGTCCACTATTACTATTGTTGTTGTTACTATTGTTGCTGAGGTTGTGTTGGTGTTGTTGTTGTTGCTGGTGCAGCAATTTCCCTGAGGTTTTCACCAAAGGGATCAATAAAGTTCTATTCTATTCTATTCTATTCTATTCTATTCTATTCTATTCTATTCTACTGTCAATAGGAACACATTCTATTGTAGGCTTCCATAAGTTGCTATCGTTCGGTAAATTAAAATCACACATGGATTAAATTTTCAGTTGGAATCATAAAGAAACTTGTTTTTAAAGTAGCCTCTGTACTACAACAGCATAATAGAAGTCCTGAAATGTAATTATGTCTTTTGGTTCTTGTGTGCCACGCCAAGATTTTCAGTGACCCCATCTGGCCACCCAGATGATTTTGGAGGCGGCCCTGGTGACATGTCAAAAAGTACCAGCCTATAAAAGGTCTGTCCAACCGTGAAAAAAGTGGTGCCTCCAATGACAAGTCAAGTTTTAATTTCATTTAATTTAGAGCATCTGGTATCACCTATCAAAATGTGGATGCCTCACGTTAAAATGCATTTCAGCCCTTCACTTGGACCATCCCAGCAGACCTTACTTGACCCTCCGTGCCTCTGGGGTCACCTCAGGTTGCCCTCATTAGTAGCGTGAGGTCTCAGCCTCGACCCAGTCCGTCACCCTGTTTGTGTGCTCCCTAATAGAGCCAAAGTGACCACACATGAGCCGAGGTTCCAACCCACACCGTAACCTATAACCTCAGGAGCCTCGCTTGGTTCTTTGCCTCCATTCATACTTCATTCATTCAGACTCCAGCAATCTGTTTAGTCAGAGGAAAAGGGAAAAGACACGCACAAGAGATCGTTTCCTCATCCTGCCCTTGGCTCAAACTCAGGACACCCACACACACTCGCACACATTCATCCTCCGGTGCTCACGCAGTGCTTTTTTTCCGGGCCGGAAAACAGAGGGAGCTAGAGAGAGAGAGAGCGGGAGGGAGGGAGCAGAACGGGATTATTGGGAAGGACGAGGAAGGAGATGGAGGAGGAGGAGCTGGGGGCCGAGGCAGAGGAGGGGGGCCCTCTCTGCTTTTCAACGGATGTGTGAACAAAAGCCTGGTCAAACTGTCGGACCCGAAGCCTAGGGTGTTTACCGCTCTTGTATCTATAACCAACACATCAAGGATCCCCCCCCTCACCACCACTACTACCACTTCCACGGCTCCACTCCCCCTGCTGCCCCTTTTCCCTTGAGCTGCCTGGCTTTATTGGGAACAGCAAATTAAGGAACCATCCATCTGGGTGTGATCACCAATTACGGAGGGAAACTGTCAGCATGCATTAAGGCCTGCAGGGAAGGCGGGCGTGTTGGGGCGGCTTTTTTTACCGAGAGGGAGGCGAGGGAGGGAGCTAAAGAGTTAGGAGGTGATTAAAAACTGATTTCAAAATTAAAACTTTTTTTTTTTTCTTTTTGAAGTCAGAAAAGCCTCGTTCGGGCCCCTCTGAATTATCCATGTGTCTGGTTTTGTTTATCTCAACGAAACAAAGTCCGCTCATTATTTGCCGGTCCGCCACTCCAAACAAATGTGTTGTTTTGTTAGCAGAAGCGAGGATGAGTGAGTGGACTTTTTCAGCGCGGCATAAAGCGAACATGTAAGCGATATAAATGTGGCGAAAACCCAGCGCCGCTTATGGCCGGCCCCTTTTTGTCGCTGCTCACTGGCACAGGCGGTGATTCCCTGTAACACTTCTCCTCCGGCCAGCTTTCTCACAACACAATAGGGCCGTCATTAACTTTTTGCTCCATCGGAATGCTGAAAGACCCCGACGACCAAACGCCCCCCTTTCCCTCCTCACCCCTCGCTCCAGCATGCATCCCGCTTTTCTCTCCGCTCGCTGGTTTTCCAGGGCCCTAATTTGTGAAGGCCAGGTGTGCGCAGACCCACAGTGAGGAAGGAGGGGAGGGGGTGAGAATGTGTGAGGAAAAGGGTGAGAATGGGGATGGAGGGGTGGGCAGCACACAAAGGGAATCCACAGATAAGAGGGCATTGGTGCGGACTATTTTCTGGGATATTCGCTCAGCAGTTGCATGCACACCATTTCTGCACCATTGTGTGAGTTCAGACGCTAAATTAGAATAAACCGAAGGGTCATGAGATGATTAATAATGATGACAACTTATTTCATAAACACAAAGCTCTGCCCTTTCCTCTTTTACTGAATGAATTTGTCATTTAATCTTCATTGCAAGTGGTTTCCTATTAAGGCGCTGACATCCAAAAATGTTGGAAAACATCACACTGAACTGTAAATGAAACATGCAATGACATATTTTTACTTACACTGCAACATCATTAACGTTGAATATTTAGATGTTGTGGAGTTTCTGTCCATCTGGCTGATATAAAACAATATTTGCTAACTCCATTTTTGGTCTCCACCACTTACACTTTGACCAACTTACATGAATTGCTTCAACTGGTCGCATGCAATTGAATAACTTTATTTAAATTAAGTTTACGTGTAATATTAACACCACTGGTTTACGTATGATGTACTGAAATAATTTGATTCTTGTCAAATTGCTGCAACTTAATTTTAAGGAAACTTCCAATTTTTCCAACGTAAACATTTGCTTTACCCACATGCATCATGTAAAACATGATTTTGTCATTTAACTTATCATCCTTTCTTTGTTTTTACTTTGTAATTTTACTCAGAAACCAGAAAAATTTGGAAGAATGTGGATGTCACAATGCTAGAGGAGCAGTAAACCTAATTTTTGCACTTTTTCTGCAGTTTAAAAGGACGAAGTGTAATTTCAAGTTGATAGAATCCACTTCAGTAATCTGTCTTCACCAAAGCAGAAAGACAAGTATGATTTATTGAAAGCAGCACATTATTTCAGCTGCAGCTCTACTATGTTTTTTTTACAGTGTATGTTCACCAGCTAGAAGCTAACTTTTTCTGTCAGCTGTCTTTTGGCAGCTGTAGCATAAAGTCTCTGCTTAGAGCTTTTTATGCTAAAAAACCTGCCTGCTGAGGTCACAAACTATGCCAAGGCCACAGCCAGATATTATTAATGCATTTTGCAGGTTCAGAAACCCAAAACAAAGAGCTGCAATATGCTGAAACTCTTCCCAGACCTGCAGCGTTTGCTAATAATTGTGTTTCGTAACCACGAGCGACTGCTTCACATCACACATTTGGTCCTTTTTAATCATAAAAAAACGATTATAGCTGCTTATAGTTTTCATGCTTGTATGCTTAGTTACGTGCAGATTGTTCATTAATTTCACGTACATCCCTCTGAGCGGCTCCCGAGTCGGATCTGTGGGAGTTTATGTGCAGAAAACTGCGGTTTCTATGCGATGTGTCACTTTGAATATGCGCTCTGGTGGTGCATATGAGAATGAATGTGTGAATGAGTCATTGTGCGTATGTGTGTGTGTGTGTGTGAGGATAATTGGGGGACGTGGGCGGGGGGTGGTGGTGGTGGGGTGGCGGCGGCGGCGGAGGAGGAGGAGGAGGGGCGGGGGGCTTTTTGTGGGGGCTACAAGTCGATTCAAAGTTGTTCACCAGCCAGTCTGCCAGGTTGAGCGAGTTGCTCGAAGCTTGGCAGCTTTTTCGGAGAGTCACAGCAGGCGGGTGAGGAGGGAGGTGGCAGTGGAGCGAGGAGGGGGAGAGGCAAGAGGGGGAGAGGGGGGCGGGAGGGGGGGGGACCAGGACTAATTGCCACTAATTGAATTGGATGTGCTGATCAGATGGGAGGCTGTGGAAGTAATCGGAGTTGTCACAGTAGATAACGCTGGGCCGTCCCAGAGTGTCCGCCTCATGTGACAGCCTGTAACATAGCCTGCGAGAGGGCACCGGCCCCCTTTGTCATCGCCACAAAAGGGGAGAGAAGCAAAGTTGCCAGTTACAGTGAGCAGCAACAGGCGGAGAGAGGGTGGAGGGAGGACGGAGGAGGGAGTCGGGGGGAAAGAAAAGGAGCAAGGAGGGCAGACATGGCTGAGATGAAAGAGGAAATGTGAAGAAGAAGAAGAGGTGTCCAGTGGAGGCAAACAGAGGTACAAGGAGATGAAGACGTAACATGTGGGCGGGTGTAGAGTCTGCAGGTTTCATTCACAAGCAGCAGGAGCTTCACATGTCAACACAGGTTTACTCTGATGGACAAACATGTAGGACTCCAGAAACTCTTCATATGGAATAACTTTTGAGATCATTGTTGGATCACAAAACTGCTCATTTAGTTTGTTAGTTCATCAACATTTCAAAACATTACCTCTTTACCTTTATGCTGATCATACAAACTGTAAAAGGCTGCAGGTGCTGTCTATTTCCTGCAGTTAGTATTACACTTATGGCATCAGATTACGTTCAGATTTAGTCACAATAAGGAAGAGATTCAGATCATGTTTCTTGCAGAGATTCAACAATATGCTGGAATCCTACCTTGGACATTTCAGACATGATAATATCACACAGTCGCTGCTAATGTGAGATTCTCTGTTGCACTGAGATCTAGTGGATGTGGAGGTCATTTAAATGCTCACTGTAAAGCTCAAGAAACCAGAACTTTGTGGTCATAAAGTTATGCATATGGTCATTTTTTATGTTCAGGTTGGCTGCGGAAATTTTAAAAATGTCAAACTGGTACTAAGAGGCCCAAAATGTGACATCGCCACCAGCAGCAGCCCGAGCTGTTGATAGAAGGCAGGATGGATTCATACTTTCACACTGTCTGAATGTCACAGCACAAATCGAAACTCATCAGATCAAGCAACATCTTTCCAATCTTCCATTGTCCAATTTTGGTGACCCCGTTCCCACCGCGGCCTCGGCTGTGACAGCAGAGGCGCCCAGTGTTCTGCTGCTGCAGCCCGTCTGCTCCGAGGCTCAAGGTGCTCAGGACCTGCTCCTCTGCATACCTCGACTGTAACGAGCTACATTCGCCTTTCTACCAGCTCGAAGCAGTCTGATCATCCTTCTTTGACATCTGCCATCAACAAGGTGCCCAGAGACCTTCAGCTCACTGGATGTTTTATTTTCCATTATTTTTTGCACCATTGTCTTGTTTGAAGCTCCAGGAGATTAGTAGTTTCTTAAATACTCAAACCAGCCTGCCTGGTACGAACAACCCTGCATTTAAATCCACTTCTATCTTTTTTCTGAACTGTCCTCCTGCCCTCTACCTGCCTAAACGCATTGATTTTCTGTCACGTGATTGGCTGATTAGACATTTGCTTTAATGAGCAGTTTAGCTCTCTGAACCCAAAACAGTTCCTGGCTGTTTTTTTTTTCTTTACTGTTGTCACATTTATACTCACGGTAGCATTTCTCTATGCTGAATGTGTCTTTCAACAACTTGTTCACAACTTGCTTGTCTCTACAATATTTCTGAGCCATGCTGCAGTTATTTTGTTGATCAAGTGTGTTTTACTTTTCTGGCAATTCTTCTCTTTTGTCTGTAGATACACAGCCTGCAGCTCAACCGAGTAGCCACAGAATTTTTGTCATGTGACTGTTGGTCACAGCCGAGTCACAAATGACTCCTCAATTGTGCCGAGGAGCGGAGAATTTATTTATTTATTTACTTATTTTACGGGATTTGGTGCTTTGTTTTTGCTGCATTTTTAAATGAGACAGATAGAATACTGTGATTTTGATGAAATGTCAGATTTTTGGTTAACTTTTCTGAAGGGCCTGTACATCAACCGATGGCCTGTCGGAAAGCTGAAAATCCATTGATTGTTTCTGCTTCTACGGTTTCTGGTTCTGATAAACTGATAAATGTCGCATTGCAGTTATTTTCTGTTCACACAGAATATAACTAACACAACATAAAATCCAACATAAGTGCTTTCATGCTAAAAAACTAAAAAAGTAAATAATTCAACTACTGTGCTTTCTGGTTTTGTGTTGCCCATTAGAAGCAGTAACTTTCTTTCGGATCATTCGGGTTTTCTTTTAGTTTATAGCATAAATATATTACATTAAATGTGGTTTCACAAATGCTGTGTCATTGATCGTCTTGGGAATGATGTTGCATTCAGAATCAACAGTCTCACTTTATTATTATTACTACTCTTATTAGGTAACATCAAAAATAAAAAATCTTGCACTTGGTTAAACCAGTTGCCGGGTTGCTTTGGTATGCACTGGCTGTATAATAGATGTCATTCTATTTTTCATCTGATCCTGTGGTTGTTGAGGGACACAAACCTCCAGCGGACACCTGATGAGTGTGGCCAAATGTAAACGCTGATCATAGAATCACAAGATAATAGGAGGACAATCGGACGACAAAAAGAGAGAGAGACAGAGAGAGAGGCGTGAGAAAGACAGAGAGATAGAGAAGCAGAGAGTGGCTGTGGGTCTTTCCCAAGCCTGCAGCAGTCCAATTAAGCAAGATTTCTCCCACTGCACATCTGACTCACACACACACACACACACACACACACACACTTACAACCACTGCAGCTGTGCAGTCAGTTGGTGCTACTGAGGGAGGGGTTAAGTCTTGTCAGCACGATGAAAGCAGGCCGGAGTTGTGTGCGTGTAAATCTGAGGGTGTGTGTGTGTGTGTGTATACGTCCACATTCGTGCACTTTTGTGTCACTATGTATATATGCTCGCCGGATCTGAGGGTGTGTATTTGTGTAGCTCTGTGTGCATGAATGTGTGTGTTGTGTAAAGGATGCACGCAGTGGGCATCCCGGGGCACGCAGATGTGTGAGTGTGTAGGACTAAGCCCTGGCGAAGCCCACTGCGAGGGGTCACGACCTTTACAGAATCAGTGCCTCTGCATGTCAGAACTAATGGAAGGGCCCCACCAGCTGCACAGAGAGGAGGAGGAGGAGGAGGAGGAGGAGGAGGAGGGAGATGAAGGGAGCGGAGTGGGAGGAAAAAGAGCCAGAGGTAAGAAAAAAGATGAAAAGTGAATAAACACTGAGGTGGGTGGGAGGGAGGGCTGGTGGTGGTGGTGGTGGTGGTGGGGGGGGGGAGACAAGGGATGGATGGGAAGATTTGGGGAGAGATGGTGGGAGGAGAAATGGCAAAGAAGAGGAGAAGAAGGAGTGTGAGGAGGGGGCTGGAGAGGGAGGGAGACGGAGGATGGAAATATTGGGGAAAGAAATGTCTTAAGGAGGGAGTTTAAGGGAGAAGTTATGTTTTAGCGAAGTTGGAAAAAGAAAAAAGAGAGAAAGGAAAAGAAGAAAACTGGACAAATGGATATAAAGACGAGAAGAAAGAAAGCGAGCATCAGGAGATGCAAGGTAAGGATGGAGCATGGAATTACAGACAAGCTGGATAACAGTAAAGCGGTACAGAGAAACGTCTGGGGAGGAATGTAAGCAAAGAGGGAGGAGTGAAGGTATGATGGAGGGATGAAGAGGTAGAGGAACAGAGGGGGAGACATGGGTGGGGCTTTGGTGATGAATGCAGATTTTTTTCAGCGCTGACTTCTCTCTCCGGGGTCATTTCATCTCACCTTGACCTTGGATTCTCAGCTTTATTGCACATCTTTTCATAATACGAGCATAATGTCATTGTAGAGCTTTGTTTGCATTAATTCTTTAACAACTATTCAACCTTTTTAATGTATAACTGACTAGATGATACGAAATAAGAGATTTTTGTTTGACTACATTTATTTGACACTTGGCTGCTACAAATTTAAATGTCTGCTCTCACAAAATTCTGTATTTTTATAAATTAAGGCAGCGGCACTGATTAAAATAGTTACACAAGTTATCCAAACATAATATATTATATTGGAAACTACCTCTATTAAAAATACTTCAGTTGGATGCTGTCTCATGCATCATTTTCTGCACAAGTTAATGCATCAATTATATGAAATATACATGGAAAGAAAAAATGAGAAATTAAAAAATGTTTGTTCTTCCAATTTTAAATTTCTATAAGTTGATTTTTGCTTCACTGGTTTTACTGATCAAGAGAAAAACTAGAATATTTACATCTGCACTGTATGTCCTGGTGATGTCATCATCAGTGTGTTATTCTAAATATGATGAAAACCAACACAGAAGGTTTAAAGTCGGGGAGCTCAGTTAGAGCAAAGATGACTTTAAAGATTGTGTTTTGCAAAAATTCAAGCAACAGTTCATCTTTTAATATTTCGAATTTGCTTACCAATCACCAAACAAAGCTCTGGTTCTATCTAATGTTGACCTTTGCTCTCGGTGAATCTGTAGTGAATTGTCTTTTACGGAGAAACAGGGATATTATTTCTAGCAATGCTGCCAAACGATGCTCCGCTCTCGTAAGAACAGATCGGCTGTGACATTTTCTGAAGAGAAAATAAGCAGCTTAAGATTAAGAGTAACCAGACACACAGCCTGTTTTCATTTAATAGCAACGGATAATAAAATATTTTCTAAAACAATTAACTTTATGCAAATGTATGCTTTTCCCCACCTTCAAAATATAATTCCCATCCAGACAGCAGCTGCTGACAGAGTCAGAGTCTGCTGACTGTGTGTGGTCAGTGTTGGGCTGCAGACAGTGCCACTGTGTGCCCACTCTGCCCAGACACCCTGCTTCCTCTCCCGATATGACCCGGAGACGGTGATCCGCCGTCTGTGCCACTTTGTGCCAGGTTCAACAGACGGCGTCCCCTCTGACATCATCACTGCGAGACGGTGATGGAGCAGCTGCAGGGCAAAAGCCAGAGACGGAGGACTGACGGCGTGTCTGGGATTTTGTGGGGCGTACACTGACAAACGTGTTGTTTTCCCTCAGACTTCAGAGTTCAGTCTGACATTTGCAGAGAAAGTAAAGTAAAAAAAAAAAACAAAAACACCAGAAGCAGATTCCACAGAACAGCAGAATGCACACACTGCTTCTTCTCTTTAGTGGTAAACTATCAGTAACATATGCAGTGGACCCAAAGACACAACGCTGGATTCTGCAGCGCTCCATAAACATGCTGGTTTTTGAGATAAAAGTGGACATAAGTGGAGTTTAGCTGGAGCTCAGGAGGAGAAGCAACAGGTGGCAGACGACAGAGTTAGAGCGACACCTACAGAGCTCAGAGCAGAAAAACCACAAGAGGCACCAAAACCACACAAACTGGCCGTTAGAGCAAAGACTGGCTTTATGAAGTGTGTACATCTCAGCAGCTTACAGATTCCACCTGGAGGAAATCACAGCAACTATGGATCTGATATAATTAGAATATTTTTATGCACTTATCATATATTATGCAAATCTAAGTATTTATAGTGTGAGACGGTTTGCTTGTCAGACTCATACGACAAACACAGTGCAACCTTTTATAGAATTAAACTAAATAACTCTAAAAAGACAATGATTTATTGACTTATTAATTACAAAAATTACAATTTAATTTAAAAATTACCTGCACATTCTATTTTAAGAATTTCTTTTTCTATTTAATGTCCATCAGTCCTTTTTAAATGACGTCCAAGAAGGCTGATTATTATTAAAACAGTTGAGTGTCATGTTTAAAATGATGCCTGTATTTAAATGACACCAACAGATATCTGTTTTAATACTTTAGGTTGAGGAGTGTGATCAGGATTTTCTGCAAAAGTTTTTTCTCTTATTCTCAAATTCGTCTGGGATTCATTTTGCGATAACAAAAAGTGGCTGGATAACAATTTTGCATGTTTTTTTTTTTTTTTTTTTTTTTCCTTTTTTTTTTCTCTGTCGCGGGGCTGTGCAGCGCGCGCACACAAAACACAGTTCAGCACATAAAAATGATCTAAACACACCAAACAGGGGCTTAAGATGAAGGATTGTGCGTGTTTTTATGGACAAAAAAATGAAGTCTAGTTCTAATAAACAGATCAAAAACAAAAATATATTCATACAAACCTGCAGGATAAGAGGGTCTGACAATAAATAGATTCATAGACATTAAATAGAAATGTATAAAAGCTCATTTAAAGTGCAGCGAAGTCTTTAAAGTCGTCATGTTGATCAATAACAGCGATAGCCGGACCACATTGGTCCACGTTTTCTCTCAGTTTCGTCCTTCAGAGTGCGAGTCTGCCTGTGTTTGTGTGTAATGTTTGCTGAGACTAATCACTGGAGAATATTGTCATTTACTCGCTCTAATAGAGTCGGTCATCATCCTCAGGTCTAAACTAATGCACAGACAAATCCCCCGCAGGGAACTGACTCACAGGCTGCTATTCTCAGCGACGACACAGTCGGAGCCAAGTGGACTCATTCATTTACACCTGCAGCCTCGACTATTTATGAGCAACTCGCACAACAGAGTAGTAGTGGGTTATAAAATACAGAGGCATAAACCTGTGACTATATCAAGTGGTAAACGCGGCCCACGTATTAAATATCCCATTAAGCGCTTATAAAAAACCCCTCCTGGCTCCTACCAGATGGTTAAAGGATAGTCTGAGGTCACACAAAATGATATCCTTCAAAAAAAAAGTGACCGTGTTTGGACAAAACGTAATGGCTCGGACGGAGTGTGACAGTGTGAGAGAGGAAAAGGAGAGTCTCACATTAGAGTGGATGAAGCCAGTGGCGGCGGCGGCCCTGTTTGTTTGTCTTCCCAGCGTACAGTGGAGTCACCAGGAGGCCAGCAGTGTCTGCGAGGCTCTTCTGTCACAACGCATCCCGTCTCCCTCCTCCAAACACACCCCGTCTTTCCCGCTTCTCGCCTCCCTTCGCGCAGGTTTCAGCGTCCCCACCCCTCCTCCTCTGAATTCCCAGAAACTCATATGTCACCGTTCTGCTATATAAAACAGAAAAAACACCCTCCGCAGAACATTTGTCTCTTAAAATCTTTCACTCCCCGCCTCGCCCGCTCTCCCGCCGAAGGCCTCGTCTTATGCAAAGGTCACGACCTCGTTGGCCTCTTGTTGACCCCGGCTTGACCTTTTGCAGGTTAGCTTCTTGTCAGCTGCAGCTGTGGTGCTGCTAAAAGCCCGGATAATCCAATCACACAGTCATTAGTGCTGAGTAGGCCAGAGCCGGGGCAGGTGAGTGTGTGTGTTTGTGTGTGTGTGTGTGTTTGTGTCGCGCTCTCTCTCTCTCTCTCTCTCTCTCATAATCTTTCTCTTTTGCTCAGATTTTGCTAATTTCCCACACAAACACCGTATATGTACGATAATCACAGCCTTCCCCTGTTTGTCATGTGCTGAAGAACACATCAGATCAGTGGCGTTAAAGCCCAGCGAGCTGTCACCTCTGTCCGATTCCAGATGCTGCTGCTGTGGTGTCATGTCCTAAACCAGCCCTTTCAGCTTCATTAAACCGCTGCTTTGGAACTGGAGTTGCGCACCAACAGCAGCAGTGGATGCAGATGAGGGAGGGGTTGCCAGGTTTGAGATTTTCTGGATGGCAGGCATGTGAGGCGTCCGAGCCAATCATGGCCGAGATGTTAAGAAGGCGAGAGGGACCAAACACTGACAATGAGCCAGTTCTTTTTTTTTTCTTTTTCTCTCCAGCACAGTTTGGAATGAAACCCGTTATGATCTGTGGCTCAATGAAGACAAAACAAAAAAAACTTCATAAGATGGCAGTAAAGAGCAATTAAATGCTTTAGTGACATGACGTCTTTTATTTCACATCATTTCATGTGTTTTACTAAAACAGCATCTTTCTTTTAAGCTCAGAGATCCGTAGTGAAGTAAAGACAGAGGAGCTGATGGGAAGCTAAATGAATACAGACGCATAATAAATCAGAAATGCTCATTTATGTCACAGCTTCTAGAAGATTTAACATTTACATTTATTTGTAATATTATTTGTGGGGAGTAACACTTTATTCATCAAGTTGATTATTTATTTATGTGGGATTTTAGCAGCTAATTAATTTAATTTGCAGGTTTATTTATTTAGTAAAACTGAACATTTTATTTACATTTTGCACTTTAACATTTTACTCTTCTGTTTGTTTCATTCTTTTTTTACAATATATTTTAATGTATTTTATACTTTTCTTGTGTCTTTTTTTTTTTTTTTTTACATCTAAAATTATTTTAAGGTCTCATTTAAGCAAGAAGTGTTAAAATGTTTTGTCTGTCAGATCAACAGCGAGCAACAAAACCTGTCGACTGTTTAAATGAATGCAGGTGATGCTAATTACTACAAAGCTGGAGTGAAAGAAACTCACTGACGAGCTTTTAACCAGACACAAACTGATGTTCATTTACATTTTCTGTTCACCCATATGAAGGTGATAATGTTTTGAAACTTTCTCAGCCCTACCAAGAATAAGATTCCAGTGAGGAAACAGTGAGTAATTCATTTCTTTTTAATCTACAGGTGGTCAAGTCTAAACACTGACTCCAAAAAATGCTTGAATCAGCCTGTAAAATATCCTCCAGCATGGAAGCCATGGGTTTACTGAAGTTCTTCTTACTTTTTGTTTCATGCTTTTT
>NW_007579428.1:135348-149643 GCF_000690725.1 Stegastes partitus | reverse complement strand
TGTTCCGTGTGTTCTGGCGTGTTCTCCGTTAGCGTGTGCTCAGAGCAGCGGAGCGTGAACTGTGAACGCGTCGCCGCGGTGACCAGATGGTGCTGCTCGGAGACCATCGCCAAGGTGACCGCGAGCTGCCGGGGGCAACGACCCGAGAGAGCCGACATCCATCACGGCCTCCCCGTACCTGTGAGGAGCCTCATTAGCATAATTTATGCGCAGACCTGTGAACCGCCGAGTGGAGACGACCAACGTTCACCTGAACAGGTCACCGCACAGAGACACTGTCTGACCACAAGTATGTGGACACCTGGAGGCTGCTGTTCATTCTGATTTACACTGAACTGACTCCAAAGCGTCCACATACTTTTGTTTCTGCTTCTTTTAAATCATCTAATTAAATTAAATACAGCTTATGTCCAGAAGTATGCGGACAATATGTATATACAGCATGGCGATGACTGTCCACATACTTTTGGCTATGTATTGTATAAACGGATATTTTAACACACTGCTGATTTTCTGCAGCAAATATGCCACTTGGCCAAAAGTATGTGGACACTGGACGTTGCAGCGCCCCACAAGTTGTCCACATACTTTCGGCAGTGTTCTGTTGGTATAGAATAAGTGACAGATAAAAGATTGAATCCCAGAAACAACTGCAGGCTGATTTTTTACCAAACATTTGGAGAACATTAACGCGTTTCCTCAGAGAACATCTGGACGACGTTCATCCTGAGTCGACTCGTGTCTTCTGACAGAAACATGAAGGATAACCGTCGCAGCAGCTTCTGCTGCCGTTAGTCGGTGAGAAACGCTGTGGATCAGCGTCTGGCACTTTGAACGTGGTGAACGTGTGAATAACAGCCAACAGTCTGAGGTTTCAGGTGGTTACTGCAGATTTATATCCAGGGTTTTATTGTTTCTGCTCATAATTAAAGCTGCAAAGAGACAGAATGAGACCGTAAACCTGAATTTAGAGTTTCCAGTCGCTGTTTATTTACATTTGAGCTGCTGTTTGTCTTTTTTATTTGCTGTTTTCAGTCTTTTTCTGTTGTTTTTAGATCCTGTTTATGGTCATTTTCACTGATTTTATTTGTTTCATCAGGCTTTATTTGCTGTTTTTAGTCTTTTCCGTTGCTCTTTATGTTTGGTTGTAGTTTCGCTGTTTCCAGCTGCTGATGTGTGAAAACAAGTAAAAGCCGTGAAGCCGCTGCTCACCGTTTATTTTGGTCTTTATTATTTTCATATGATTGAATTCATTCGTCATAAACCCACAGAGCAGAAAACATCTGATTCCTTCAACACGTGGAAAACACGCGTCTATATTTAGGTCTGGTTTCCACGGCGACCGCGTCCAGATGTTCATCCATCATCTGGAAACTCGATTCCAGCAGCAGGTCGATGATTCGGGTCACTGAGGAGCCGCAGAGATACGAGTAAAATAAACTAAATCCTGACGCAATCATAAGAATAATTATAATAATCAGACATTCATTAAATTTAAAAACATAAACTTGAAAATCTTTTATATTATGAAAATTATTATATAATAATAATTTAATAATAATTATTAAAATAAATATTTTTTCTCTTTTAAAAGAAACTTTTTCCTGATCAAGTTTAATTTAATTAAATAACAGAAAAGTTGAAAATATTAATAAATTAA
Organism: Stegastes partitus; assembly: GCF_000690725.1. Classification (NCBI taxonomy): domain Eukaryota; kingdom Metazoa; phylum Chordata; class Actinopteri; family Pomacentridae; genus Stegastes; species Stegastes partitus. The sequence goes on along the minus strand of NW_007579428.1, from coordinate 147,983 downwards.
ATGACTTTGTTGATCCTTTTTAACAAACCTGCAAATATTTCAAATTGTTTTTATTAAATCTAATAAACCACAAAATGTGCTGATAAAATAAATAATTTACTTTAGAAAAAAAAAAATTAATTGTAATTATTTTTTATTCAGATTTGTTTTTGCTGTCAAACTTGAAACAGTTCAATTATTTTTAAAATAATATTTTATTTTTTACTAAAATATCACAAAATAAACATAAATGAAGACGAATAAAAAAGTGAATTTTACAAATAAATGTTTTTAATATTATTATTACTTCTGAATTATTTTAAGAACTTCAGTGAAATTATAATTATTATTATAAACTTTTGTACTTCATAAGAAAAAAACACAACAAACGTGTGACTTTCTCAGATTCACAACAAAAGATAAACGATGAATAAAATAAATGAATAAATGTTTTATTCCTTCGTTCCTGTGATTCAGGAGAAAAGCAGCGTTTTGTTTCTCTTCCTGCTTTTGTTCTGATCCGATCGTGGCAGCGTTTGATGAGCAGCTCGTTCCGTCCCACAAACCGGAGAACAAAAGACGGAGAACGTTTCTTTATTCTGCAGGATTCAGTGGAACAGAAGCAGCAGCGCTAAAACCAAACGCCGACGACTGAGTCAGAACCTTTAAAATAACTAAGAACAAGAATGTAGCCTTCAGAGGTCTTCGTTCTTCACCAGAACGTTTGAGAGACTCAATCAGAACCAGCTGGACCAATCACAGGCCTTCACTGTCTCCAGGTTCAGGTTCTAGATGCTGTTTGTTATTCAGTCATCGTCTGGTTTCTTCACTCAGCTTTAGTCCTTGTTTTGGTTCCCAGTAGAACGTTCTGTTTGGTCTGTTTGGTTCCCAGTAGAACGTTCTGTTTGGTCTGTTTGGTTCCCAGTAGAACGTTCTGCTTGGTTCTCTGCTGTTCTGTCTGAGTCCTGATGAGCAGGCCGATCATCTGATCACATCAGTATTGATCGGCGGTGAGCTGCTCATCCGATCATGTCGGTATTGATCGGCCTCGGAGCGCCGATCGGTGTCAGGAGGTTGATGGAGCTCCGGGTCACATGAGGTTCGGTGATGCGTCTGTTTCCTGCGTCAGCGCTTCGGTCGATCGGCGCCGGATCAATGACGGCGATCGGTTTGTGTCTGTGGACGGCGATGACATCATCAGACAGAAAACAGCTCGTTAGCGTCGATTGGTTGAGTCGGAGTTCAGCCGCGAGCAGAGATGCAGCGCCGACCCAAAAACATCTGAAAGGTTCTGCGAAACGTTCCCGTGCTGTTTGTCCTGGATCGGGTCGGTCCGTTTGAACTGCCGGTCCTCCTTCATTCAGTTTATCTGCTCAGTTCTACATCAAACCTTCATTCAGCTGCTCTGGTTCTGAACCAACGTTTCTCTGGATCATTGTTCTGTTCATGTGTTCTTGCTGCAACAGAACCGCGGGTCAGAACACCGATCCGTTCCCTTTTATGCGGCGTTGGGACGCAGAACGTCTTCAGGCGGCGGCAGACGGAGGAACGAGGCCTTGAGGGAGCGGTTCTGTGGTTCTGCTGTTTGTGGGTCAAACAGAACATCAGTTACTAAAACGGGTCATGAAGCTCGTTCACTCGACGCTTTGAGTCTTCAAACATCTGCTGAAGGAGAGAAAGCCGCTGTGAGATTAAAGAGAAACAAGAATTCTGAGCAGTTTGGGCCCAAAAGGCTTCAAGGTTCTGGAGGTTCTGGAGGCTTCCTGACAGAAGAGTTTGGTTCTGAGCTGCTGTTTGGTTCCAGCTCAACGTTTGGTCCGTTAAGTTCACGTCCGGCTGCTGGTTGAGCTTCTGCAGCAGCTGTTCAGGTTTCTGTGATTTCAGAAGTTTTCACTCTTTGTTCTTCTGCTGCGTCTCTGGGACGTTTTTAAAGCGTTGCAGGAATGGTTTCTTGGTTTTTAAGGTGATATCTCTGACGTCTTCGTCCTCGTTGCTCCCAGGAGCTCCGTCTCTGGATCCATCCAGGACCTGAGCTCCTGTCTTTCATCTCCGACCTTCTTCCTGATTCTGGAGGAGTTTTAACCCTCAAAGAGCTTCAGCTCATCAATAAATGATCCACAAGTCTCACGCCGACTCGGAGCGGGTCGGACTCGTCGGATCAGAACTGCTGTAGAAACACGACCAGACGCTCCTCAGACTCTGAGCTGCACGTTATGGATGCTCGTATTGATCTGATCGGTTTGATTGGAAACAAAACGTGACTCAGCAGAAAACAGAGACGATAACAGTCGACTGCAGCTCAGCTCCTAAAGTCACAAAACAACACGAAGCTGAGCTGCAGATTTTATTCATATCAACTATGTTTTCATTCATGTTCTGACGCCTGAACAAACCCTTAAACCTGTTTTAGAATTAAATCAACATCAAAGTAAAATCATTTCTCTGCTGGACATTAAAATCTGTTTTTATGGAGACAAGATTCTGAGTGAAGCTGAACAGAACCTTCAGTCGTCCACAGGTGAGCTCGTCGTGTTTTAAAGGTCCTGCAGCTCCGAGCGGCTCTCATCGATCGGCCTCCATCAATATTTGCTGAGAGCTGCTTTGTGTCGGAGCTTCACCTGTCCAGGTGCAGCTGAACAAACACGACCGCTGCAGAGCTCAGGGAGCGCGCTCAGTGGCGCCGCTCTTCTTCTGTGGTGTCTGAGCAGAACAAGAGCTTCTCAGGTGTTTGGATGCTGAGCAGGTTTAAATATTAATCCGCTGCCTGCAGAGACCCGCCGGAGCTCTGAAGGTTTTCCTTTTCTCAGGGTTTTTATTCGCTGCAAACTTTCACGGCTTCGACCGAAAAGTCCAACAAGAAGAAAAAACACCAGAACAGGAGAGTTTATGAAACTGGTTCCAGGAATTAGACGGATTCACATCAAAGGTGTTGATCTGCAGCAGAAATATAAAGAAAAGACGACGTTTAGGCTCATTAGTCAGCGTGATGTGAGTGTTCACAGGTCAGTCAGGATAAGTCAGGGAGGGCTATGTTTAAGCTAAGCTAAGCTAAGTTAGGCTAAGTCAGGTTAAGGTTTTAATTTTAGTTTATTATTGAAATATATTAAAACAGTTTCATCAGTAATTTAACAGATTTATGTCATCGTCACATATTAGTGTTTCATTAGTTTGTTTTTTAGCTACACGTGGCCATAAAACGGTTTTACTGCATTTAATCTGAAAATACGTCGTTATGAACAGAAACCTTCTGTTTGAAAGGAAAATCACAGCAAAAAGGTTTTAATTTGAATGTCGACTGTAACAACAACTAATTAGTTCTGAAATCTTCTAGTCGGACCAAATAACGAGTTACATTCGACCTCAATCTGTTTAAAATCTGATTATTTCACAGATGTTTGTGGATATTTTCACCATTTTTACGGCATTTGATTGGTTTTTTCATCTCTTTCTTGCCGTCTTGCTGCCAGATGTTCACTTGTTTTGGTCCAGATCGTATTTTCCACAGTAGGAACCAGTAAACGTGCTTCCTGTCGTCGTCCTTGTTGTTGCTGCTGCTGCTGCTGCTGCTGCTGCAGTGTTTATTGCGTCCGGGCTGCAGGGCGTCGCATCTGATGAGCAAACTGAACTAAATGGAGTCAAACGGCGAGAGGAGCTCCTGCAGGAGGCAGCGGGAGGGATGAGGGGGTTTCCACGGCGACAGCAGCATCCCTCAGGCTCGCCGCGGCGATTACCCGCCGATGCAATCAGCCCCCACTTCCTCTGCCCAAATTAGGAGGCAAACGCAATAAAGGGAGCCGAGCGGGAGGAGGACCGTTAATCTGAGCCTCGGAGCTGCAGTTTGTTCCGTCAGAAGCCGATCCGAAGACGCTTCATCAAACACAGTCACCGCCTGCCAGACGCTCATCCAGGTGGATCTGAGCTCCTCCTGGAGGTCACCGAGGTTCAGGGATCCTCCGGAGAGCAGCGACGAGCTTCATCTGATGAGTCTCTGGAGGCCGTGAGGACGTTTGAAGACTTTAGGAGTCATTTAGAATCAAACGGCTGCTTTCAGAGGGTTTTGTGAAAAGTTTCAGTTTTCTGAGATCTGAGCGTCGTCGGGTTTCAGAGCAGCTCTCAGACGGAGCCGAGGTCCTCGAGCAGGTCGGACACGTCTGACGTGAGCCGGTTTCATGAATCCTAAAGAGGTTTACAGACCTTGATGGAGAAGGTTTCAGAACCGTGAGGTCCTTGAGGAGTTGGTTTAAAACATGTGAGTCCTTGAAGAGGTTTGAAGGCTCCGTCTGAAGGTCCTGAAGAGATTCCAGGAGGTTTTAGAGGCATTTGATAAAACCAGTCAGTGCTCCGTCAACTTTTACCTTCAGACTATGAACGTGTCCAGAGTTCCAGGCCCTTGAAGAACCTGCAGGTGTTCTTCATGCCTGGTTCTGACCCACCACCGTCACACATGCTGATATGAGGCCCAGTTGAGTCCAAAAGGACTCAAAGTTTATCCACAATGACATGAAATTTGTTCAAAGACTCAAAATTGCCTCAAAACTGCAAAAGACTAAAACTGGTCTAAACTTACTCAAATATATGTTTTAAAAAATACTCATAATGAGTCAAAAAATGACCGAATGGAGCAAAATGACTAAAAAAAAAACATCCACGATGATTAAAAACGGGCTCAGAATCAGCTCAGAAGGGTCCAAAATGATCCAAATGTTAAGAACGATTCAAGAGTTCTTCAAAATCAACCAAAATGAGTTTGAAATAAGTGAAGCAAACTAAACTGATTAACTGATTATCAAAACAGTTGATGGTTAAATTAATAGTTGATAACTAATCGAATACTGGGTTCATTTTAATATTTAAATGATTCTAACGTAGAACAACTGTGAGGCTGCTACGAATTACTGATTTAGTCATGAATGCAAGTTTAACAGTTTATTTTTTTATATATCTGATTGTAAAAGGAAAGAAAATATGTCAACATTTCCAGTTTTATAAAGTCCAAATGAACATATTTAAATGTCAGCAGCAAAAAACCCGACAGGTGTTGAATTCATCATCACGTAAAGCTGTGAAATCAACAAATATTCACGTTTCAGTTCAGCTCTACGTTAACTGGTTGGTTTTTAGTGTCGGAACGTCCAACGGTCTGGTGTATCTCCTGAAAACACTCTGACTCTGAAACCCCCCGTGGTTCTGTGTATTTACTGGCTGCACCGCTCGTCTCTGGATATTTATCAAAAGAACATTTCCTCATTGTGTTCAGAACTGCGTCGGCTCGGTGTATTTCCTGGGACTGCACCTCCCGGCCCTGGATATTTAATAAACGCATTATTTCCCATTGTTACCACAAGTGCACCGGCTCTGTGTATTTACTGGAGCTCGCTTCATTTCCCAGAGCTCCCGGAGCTGCAGATCAGCAGTTTCTCTCCCACTCAGTGAGAACACTGAGCTCTGCAGTGTCTCAGGAAGACTCCCCCCGGCCCTGGCTATTTGTTGGAAACACCTGTGTATTTGCTGGAAGCGATCCAAACTCCACAGTCTGAAGGAAACAATCGGTTCTGCAGAGCTGCCTGGCGGCTTTGTGTATTTGCTGGTAACTCCGTCCCCCCCCGGCTCTGTGTATTTGCTGGAAACAGTCAACTGCGGCGCCTCTGCGACACGTTTCCAGGCTGTAGTGCTCCTCGCTGAGCGTGGATGTTTGACGTACGGCGGCTGCGTGGATGTGAATCGAGGTATAAATATTAGAGTGCACTCAGCGCCGGTCCAGAGACCCGCCTGTGGTTCCACCTCCAGCAGAGTGTGTACGTCTGACAGTTTAATGAGTGCAGCAGTAAAACGCCGCTGACACAACGTCCTCGCTGCAAAAAGCCACTTCAGCCCCGAAAGAAAAGCCTCCTCCTGCTGCTGGACGTCTGTCGCTGAACAGAATCACTCCTGTCGGTTCTGTTGGTCCAGTTTCTGAAAGTCGCTGCAGACAAACAAATGAGGTTAAAACACAAACAGCTTTACTGCATGTTACAGCGTCGTTATTCTAATTTATTACCTCGACTGTAGTCGGTAAATTTACTTTTTCTTTAAACTGTATGAAAACTGCTGTGAAGTGCAGATTTACAGCATAAGTACCGGCCCTAATAAACACAAACCTTCAGGGAACCTTCAGAGAACAAGTCTTTAATATTTATGATCCTTAATTGAAATCTAGACTTTAAAAATAAAAAATGTAAATCCAGATATAAAGCGGAGCATCGTCTGCATAGAGATTTAACTTAACATGAATTAACAGACGGAGCTTCCTTCATAGCATCACGTTAACGTTTCAGTCCACTGCTGACACGCTTTTCAACATAAACACCATAAAAAATGTAAAATCAGGCAGCAAGAAGTCCAATAAATATATTACTAACTGTTGGGAAAACTTTAAAAACAGCAAAAACAACAAAAGAGTCATTTCACTGTCACGTAATTTAAAAGAAGAAATTACCATTTATAAAAGTAAATCACTTTATTTCAGATTGATATCTAAAATATTCTTTAGCTGATTTAAATACAGTTTATTTACAGTTAACGTGGGAACTTTGTACTTTTTTTCTGTGATTTTACCAGATATTGTGTTTATTTTAACAAAATCCTTTTTAATTATAATTTTTCATTTTTATATACACAATTGTTTAAAATATTGATCATTTTTGCTCATTTAAAGACAGAAAACATGTTAATTCTATGAGAAAAATGTAGATTTTTTTCCCATATTTATTATCATAATTATTTACAGTTTACATGTAAATTTTTTCTACCACCCTAGCTAGATTTTCAGATCTTTTATAATAATAATAATAATTATTATTATTGTTTCCTCTGTTTGTGAAGCTGTGGTGTCTAATATTAATGTTTAAAGTTTGAAATCTAAATTAAAACTTTGATTTGACGGAAGAAGAAAACCAAAGACGCCTTATTTTATTGAGTCGTGTCTAATCGTGTTAATTCACGTCATCAGGAGGCTCAGCTGTTAATCGTTTGTTTGATATTAAAACCAGTTGTGTGGCTTCAGGCTTCATTATATTCTGATCAGAGACACGTGTTGTTGTTGTTGTTGTTGTTGTTGTCGTTGTTGTTGTTGTTGTTGTTGTTGTCGTCGTGCAGATCGTGGCGAGGCAGCGGGCGCAGCAACACGCCTGATTAAAGCAGCTCCACATGTGGTGAAGCGCCAACATGCGAACACATTAAAGGCACAAAGCAGCTATAAATAAATCATCGTTATCGGCCGGATGAAGCTGCTCGAGTGCTTCCATCACGACACTCCACAGGCGGAGCTGAGAGTTATTTAGAAATGATGAAATGCAAAGTTTAGCAGCAGATTGTCTGGACGTGAAGAACAGCGACGTTCTGACAGACATGAAACTGGACCGCACTAAAGAAACACACAGCAGGACACAGAGAGACACAACATGACCACAAAGACACACAAAACAACCACAAAGAGACACAAAGAGACACAAAACAACCACAAAGAGACACAACATGACCACAAAGAGACACAAAACAACCACAAAGACACACAAAACAACCACAAAGACACACAAAACAACCACAAAGAGACACAAAACAACCACAAAGAGACACAAAACAACCACAAAGATACACAAAACCGCCACAAAGAGACACAAAACCACCACACCATACTGAGTTCTCGACGGGTTCGGTTCACTTCCTGGTGAGTCGTCTCCTGTCATGTGACCTCCTGTTGTTCCACTTCCTGGTGATAGTTGTGTTATTGTGTAGTTGTGTTGTTGTTGCGTTGTTGCGGTGAGGAACACCAGCTCCGGCGGTAACCAGATGAGCGATGGCGTCTGTAACGAGCCCGTCAGTAGAGCTGCTCCTCTCTGGGTGGAACCACCTCCTCCCTCCAGTCCTGATCCTCGGTCCTGATCCGGAGGCGACCAGCCGTGGATCTCTGGTGCCGCGCTGCAGCTTAATGATCGTTTCCATCCGTCTCCGGGAGCCTCGGCCTCCTTATCGTCTAAACCCGTTAGCGCGCCGCCGCCGCTCCAATCTGCAGCCGATTCCTGCCGTCGGATCCCATCAGGCTCAACGTGCTGCTGGTTCTGCTGCGGCGCTGCGGCAGGACGGCCGGTTCTGTCCTGAGGGAGCTGCTGGAGGAGGTTCAGCTCACAGCTCTGTGGAGGAACCGGAACCGGATCACGTTCCACGTCAACAAATACAGGAAGAGCTCAATGAAGGAAACAAAGTCTGTCGCTGCGATAAAAGTCGTGACGAGGCTTCAGAACCTCCACACCATGAATGGATCCCCAACATCAGGAACCACACAACCACAGACACACAACCACAGATACACACCCACAGACACACAACCACAGATACACACACCCACAGACACACAACCACAGACACACAACCACAGACACACAACCACAGACACACAGCTACACATCTCGTGTTGGTTCTTTTGTGTCTCTGAGGCCGTTTTGCATCTTGTTGTCGTCTTTTTTTGTCTCCTTGCAGTCGTTTTTCATCTCAGAGTGTTTCTTCTGTATCTCGCTGAACTGGTTTTGTTGCTCTTTGAACTGGTTTTGTTGCTCTTTGAACTGGTTTTGTGCGTCTTTGTGTGGCTTCTGTGTTTTTTCTCGTCTCTTTTCTCTGGTTTTGTATTTTAAACCATCTTTTTGAGTCGCTGTGATTCGCTTCAGTTCGTCTCTTTGTGCGGCTCCGTCCTGGTGTTCTGTACGTGGATGCTGGACCGGCTGCTGGGGTTCTCCGGTTCCTTTAGAGAACGTTAATGTGAAGATTAGAATCTCATTAAAGCAGCAGAATAATCCCATTGACTAACTGGTGTGTGCTGGTTTAACTGGGAGCAGAAACGTCTCGGTCAGATGTTATCACAGTTTTTACCATCTGATGATCGGTTCTGACGCAGAAACAGAACCGAGCCTCTGCCTGTCTGTTGGCGTTCTAAAGGTTCCTTTCATCCCGTTGTGGAACCGTGACGTAGAAAATCCCCGATGCAGCGATACGATCCGTCACATTAGCGGAGACCTCGCGGAGCCGAGCGCTAATCTGCTGCCCGCTAATAGCTCGGCTGTCATTGGCCGGCTTAAGTCCTGATGAATGGAGGAGACGCTAATCTGCTGGAAGCTCCTCGTCCTGGAGGAGGCCGGTTCCTCACAGAGGTCAGAGTCGAGGTTCACGAGAAGAACCACGACCAGCTCGGAGGTCTCGTGTTCGTCTGATCAGAACCTGCTGAAAAAAAAAGATGATTTTAAACCAGTTTAAAGATTTAAAATCAGTTTTTCTCTCAATTACAACTGAAACAAATCTGACTCCTGAACGATTCTCCAGTTCTTTATCTCACAGTGTTTAAAACAGGTTCCACTTCGGTTCAGGTGAAAACTACACGACAAACCCAAAGTCTGGATTCCCTCTGAGCAGAAACATCCAGACCCATCTGAACCATAAGTCACAAATCAGAGTCATGAGCGAGCAGCTTCTCTGAAGGTTCTGATAACGTCACACGGTTCTGTTCTGCTCCGTAAGATGTCAAAACGTGTCCGAAGCTCAAACTGAGCAGCAGGCAAATGGAAAAACTAGTTTCTTTTGTTGGTAATTACTAATAATTTTCAATAAAATCAGACCCATTGTGAGAGAACGATGGAGCAAACATCTGTCCTGGTTCTAGAAACACCAGCACAGTGGAATCACTGCGGCACAGATTTGAGTAGAAAACACCGACGTTAAACATGTTCTCGTGGATGTACGGACCAATCAATCTGCTTCCTCCCGATGGCGTGGCAAACACAAACATGTGCATCTTCACGAGGCGTTCGCTTCCTTCACGCCGTCTCACGAGGTTCCTGTTTAGCATAAAGCAAACAGAGCGTCCGTGAGATGTGCAGCCGAGACACAAACAGAGAAAAACCAATAAACAGAAGCAGCAAACTGCTGCAGGCGGCGCTGTTCGTCACAGAAACTCAGCAGCGCTTCATTTACATTTAAATCTAATTAAAGCGGGTTTAATCGGACCGACCAACGCCGGTTCTCTCTGAGGACCGGCTGTCAATGAGGAGCATTAATATTAATGTGGTGAGATCAGGAATCAGAGCTTTATGATTATAAACCTGATCGTGTTTAACACAAAGAGAAAAGTTCACCGTCTGATCTTTGTTCTGCTAAACGTCGTCGCTTCTTTGTTTAATCTGCAGATCGTCCACTGGGCTTCAGTTTATGTGCTGGTGGAGATTTTCTGCTTCATTTAACTGAACAGGGAGACGCAGATGTGAAAGCTAAAGCTGTGAATGAACCAAGAATAATGAGTAACCCACCAGAATCAGCTTTTAAATTAGTTTGATTCAGAGCAAAAGTATAAAACAGTGTCGTCTGCGTAAAGACGGACTTTTACAGACAAAATACTGTAAAATATAAACAGCAAAAAGACTCATTTCATCTCCTAAAAACTATGTCCCGATTCAACAGAACGATGTTTTATTTTTTCACTTTTAAAGAAACAAAAATCCAGAATTAATCAGAACCAGCCACCTAGAAAACAGTCATAACGTAAAGAAGAACGAGAGAATTTCTGGATCAACTAAGACGATTTGCTTCAGTTGGTAAAAACACAGCTGGATTAAGTTCATCCAGTTTATCGACACCACTGGTTTAAGTCAGAAATACGTGATTTAAATTTGTTTAATGAAACTTCAATTTAAGTTTTCAATTTCTCCCACATTTGTTTTATCCGAACACTAAATGATTTTTCCTGTTTTTTGTGCTGATTTTATGGTCGAACATCGTAAAAGAGTAAAAATACAGATTTTTTTACATCCACGGTTTTTGTGTAAATTAATAAATGCTTGCTGTGATTATTTTTCCAGATATCTGTAAATGAACAAAACAGGGGAAATGATGTGGACTTCATTTACATTGTTTTACTTTTATCGTGGCAGCCTGAGGCCCACCTGTGAGGTGGATGGTTCTGATCCATGACACTGATTTAGTCCAACTCGTGAACAATATCTGAGACAAATCGTCCTTTAGTGTCGACAGAAAACGTCTCAGATGTTTGAGTTCAGGAGAAACTAAAGCGTTTATGTTTTTGTTCAGTGGTGAGCTCAGTTGTGGTTGACTAATGTCTGGACCTACAGAACCAGACGGGAACTGCAGTTGTTTGTTTAATTCTTCAGCCTCCAGAGGGAACCGACTTCCTCCATCAGGGGTTTCATTATCGGACCTTGAGGCTGTTTTCAGGTGATTTTCTTCCGTTTGGAGGCTCGTTGGGATGTTAAATGAGTTTTCTGGTTCGTTTCTGTCGTAACGAAGCCGGATGCGGCTGCGAGTGTTTGGAGGCAGAAACAGCAGATCCGGATCGGAACCTCAGATCGGCTAATTACGACGCTTTCACCTGCTCCTGCGTCGGACGCCTCCTGAGAGCGAAGACGAGGAGTTTAAAAGTCCGTCGTCAGCAGCAGATAATGAACCACGTGTCCCAGAAGGCCCGGCGCCGGTCCGATCACAGCAGCCGAGGCTTCCTTCACACTAGTGAGGTCGTTTTATTCAATTATTCTCCTCGTTGGGCCTTGAAGGCATCGCGGCTTCATCAGCGATTACTATCAGAACCACATTCTGCTGCTTCTGACCATCAGAGTTCTGATCCGGTTCTGATCCGGCTGACGAGGCTTCAGCATCGAGTCTGAAAATGTCCTGAGATCAGTTCAACATGCTGGTTCTGTGTTTAAACTCTGAAGCTTCTAGAAAACAGACGAAACGAGTCTGAGCTCTGAAGTCAGCAGAACTTTGTTATGATTGAATCACGTGTTCATCGTAGCTTCTGGTTCCTACGACCACAAGAACAAGATCTACGTGACTGAAATGTTCCGTTTTCAGGTGAATCTGACGTTAAAGTTCCTCATTTTAAAACAAAACGACTCAGAAAATGTCAGAAATCGTCCAAAGTGACTTTAAAATGATCTAAAGTGACAAAAACCTGCTTAAAGTGACAATTAAAGTCAAATTAGATTTAATTTTGGTTATTTTTTTGTTTCGGGAACATCTGGGAACTGGTGACCGTGAGGCGTTCAGGGAACATTGGTACACTGTAGCGTTTTTTTTTGTTTGTTTGGGGTTTTTTTGGGAGCAAGTTTGCATAATTTTTTTTTTTCTTTTTTAAATGTTCCAAACAGTCATTTGTCGTGTCAACAGCAGAGCAAAACGACAAAAGAAGGGTCCAAAGTGGCAGAAAAACATCTTGAAACTGGTTCAGAAGGACTCAGAAATCAGCTGAAGTGACTTTAAAAAGACAGAAACTGACTCAGGACCTTGATTTGTCTCAAACACAGTGAAATGTGTTTGTGACAAATGAACCGACTTTAGAACCAACTGAAGAAGTGTTTCCCTAAAGAACGTCCTGCTGGAACATGATGGCTGTCATGGTGTGTGTGTGTGTGTGTGTGTGTGTGTGAGTGTGTGTGTGTGTGTGTGTGTGTTTGAGGCAGATTAAAGTCTTCGTCGGTTCTCTTTAAATGATTTTCTTCTTCTGTTCTCTAAAACCTTTAATGAGCTTTAATCCAATTAATTTAAACCTCGTCTGACGCCCACACACACACACACACACACACACACACACACACACACACACTCTTAATGAAGTCACGTGA
>NW_007579428.1:130204-134558 GCF_000690725.1 Stegastes partitus | reverse complement strand
TTTGGTTTTGCTCACAGACGACAGAACTGAGCAGAGAGACGAAGGAGTGACTGCAGGTAGACACACAACACCACAAAGAGACACAAAACCACCACAAAGAGACACAAAGAGACACAAATAGACACAAAGAGACACAAACCGATCAGTAGAAGTCGTACATCCACGACAAAGACACATAAAAACGACAGATAACAACAAAAAACCCACAAAACGGCATAAATGTGACACAAACAGACGTGAACTAAGCACACAGGTGGACAGGTGGACAGGTGAGGTGACTCAGGAGGCAGGGGGCGGAGCTTCCTCTCATTTCCTGCCAGCAGCTCGTTAATTAGCTGTGAAAACACGCCGCTGCTGTTTGTAACGAGCCGCTGAGTTATTTATCAGCTGTCACAGTTACCCAGCATGCACTGCAGCGCCGCCGACAGCAGAGCAGCCGGAACCTGTCAGCAGGTGGAGCGCTGAGACGTGATTGGTTCAAAACCACTGAGAGAGGCGCAGTGAAGAATACACTGAGGAAGATAAACTGTAAAAACACACAGTTAAAAAAAGAAAAATGAAAAAACACAACAAAACTGTAAATAAACTTAATAAAAACAAACCGTTCAACAAAACACTGTAAAAAATAAACTGTAAACAAGCTGTAAATAAACAAACTGTACAAAAACTTAAAATAAAGCTTTAAAAAGAAACCGCTACACACAAACTATAACAAAAACACTGTAAAAAAAAAAAACAACTGTTAAAGAAAACTGTTATAAAACATTCCAAAAAAATGTTCACAAACTAATCTGTGTGTAGCTTTTTGCTGCTAATGCTAACAGTCACTAAATGTGTCTGATTTTATTTATTAAATATATTCACATGATTAAACTTTAACTGTTTCATCGCACAAATAAAAAATTACATTTGTGAAGTTACGATAAATTCGTATTTTAATAGTTTCTGTTTCAGGGTGATCGGTGGCTGCCTCCTAGCTTAGCTGCTAGCTGTTAGCTTAGCCTTAGCCTTAGCCACTGCAAAGTTCGTGGAGATGTTTGTGCTTTTTGAGACGAGTCTGTCGGTTAGAACAGAGACTTAAAGTTAATCTGACTTTGGAAACGTGTGACGGCGCTCCGGATAGCGTTAGCTGCAGGCTAGGAGGTACCGCTGACCTCTCTGTGCTAGCATTAGCCTAGCATTGTCGTTCTTGATGCAGCAACAGATGAACTATTTGGGGATTTTCAGTGGAACAGGGAAACTGGACATGTGCTGCTAACGTGCTCGTCGGTCTCTCTGCGTAAACAATCGCTGTCAGTGATTGGCTGTTCCTGGTGATGTGCAGCCAATCAGATCGAGCTGTGAGATGTTGCTGAGGCCACAGAGTGACTGTTGACGGAGAGGACGCTGCACCACAGTTAAAGTAGAACGGTTAAATTATTGATAGTTGATCAATAAAAACAATGAGACTAGAAATCAGAGGAATGGCAGCAATGCGCCGGGATGCTGCTGAATGTTGTGATTAAACTAAACGTCGGCGCTCAGACGCTGCTGAGCCACCGTCTGTAGACCAGGACCTGTGTTTGCTGTTCACCTGGAGGAGGTCTGATCTCGTTACAGCGAGCAGCAACAAACTCATTCATCAGGTCAGCGTCTCGTTTTAATGAGCCGCCGTCGTGTAACGAGACCCGACAAGATAAACGCGCCTCCATCAGTCACGGCAGCAACAAGTCGGACCGCCTCCGCCGTCGTCCTTCATCCCGACGTTCTGCTGATCGGAACCTCAAACAAACGCTCCATCACTGACGGCCTCCGGCGGCGAGGACAGGACGAGGGACGGAGCCGCCGGAGTCCAGCTGGACCCGATCAGCAGATCAATGGATCGATGGAGCTCCGGCTGCGATGCATCGACCCTCAGCAGCAGAACAGTCAGAGGTTCTGGAGGCCCGGCATGGATTAGCTGTCCGTTCTTACAAATGGCTGCAGATCTGAGAACAGATCAGTGTTCTGATGCATCTCTCTGCGGCTTCGCGGCGATTAAGCTGCTCTGAGCCCATCGATCGCGTTCCGCTCCACATCGACGTCCGTCCTCCGGCTCGGTTCTCCGGCTCGGTTCTCCGCAGAAATATTCCAGATTTGTAGAAGAAGAGATCATTCTGGAGGGATTGTTCTGACATCTGGGAGCTTCAGTTCTTCTTCTTCTGCTCCGGCTGCACTTTGCTGAGAGTCTGGACTCAGTTTGGTTTCATCCTGAAGCATAAATTAACGATTAAATCCGGTTTTTAATCGACATCAGGAGCAGAACACGAATCACCACGAAGGTACCAGAACCCATAAAGCAGCAGACGGGTGGAGGTCTGCTGCTCGTCACGTTTAGAGGAAAAAACTTTGTCAAAACAAAAGCTTGAATCAGAATCTTTCATATAAATTTACTGTTTAAACTCAGAATTCTCAGCTGGTTCTGTTCTATTATCAGAGAATCAGGAGTTACAGTCGACCCACAAAGTCTAAAATCGTTTATCTCCTCTCGTCCAGTTAAAGAACACGTTCAGAACATTATTCCTGCCGGGTTCTTTATCTTCAGAGGATTTTTTGGCTTCACTGAACGATGTTTTGGGCAAATCAGAGGCGCTGGAGCGATAAGAGCTGGGATTAAAAACAGCAATTTACTTTTTAAACCAGGTTCGTTAATTGAGGTTGACTCTCCTCCAGCCTCGTCGGCCTTTTGTTTATCACATCATCAGAAGTATCAGCAAATGCAGAGATCCTAATGAGTTTAATTACAGACCTGTGGCAGAACCGGATCGTTCTGACTGCAGAGAAAACACCAAATAAGGTAAATGTTTGGAAATAAAATGTTCTGAAAACAACAGACGGAACCAAACGGTGGCGCTGCAGCGTCCTCGGTTCTGTAGTTGACGAGGTTCTGACAGATCTTTATCCTATTTGTTCTGTAAATGTGCTGATTCAAAGGAACCAGCAGCTTCCGTCGCGGTCTGAACTCGTGTTCTCCGTCCTGCTCAGAACCTCTAAACGTTCCGGATGCGATCCGTCTGGATGCGGTCGCGGGTCGAGAGCTCGTCGCCGTGCAGACGGACCAGTCGGTTTGTAATTACGACGCGAGCTGATGAGCAGGAAGATTCAGTCGTATCTGAGCAGCAGGATTAATGATGCAGAGTTGGAGGATAAGAACCGGCGCTGGAGCCGCCGAGGACAGAACGGTTCTCATCAGATCAGAACCACTCAGAGACGGCGTGTTCTAGTTCAGCTCTGATGTGGTTCCATGGTCGTCTCAGAGGTTTGTCAGGCGGCTCAGATCATAAACTGGATGTAAGGGATGGACGTAACCATGGCGACGGAGTCCAGCGGTTGATGGACCACACTGTGAAAAATAAACCAAACAACCTGTGGAACCAGGCGGCAGGTTTATATGTTCCACATGTTCTAGACAGAACACCTGAGCGACGTGGTTTCATCTGAGCTGGATCAAAGTAAAGATAAACAAAAAGAGTCGATAAAGACGAGAACGTCCAGAACGTGTTCCTGAGAACGACCTCCTAGAACCTTAATGTAGCTGGAACCATGTAACATCCACGCATGTTCTGGTTCTGGTCTGAGTTTTGGCAGGTTTCAAACTCAGTTATATGCTGATTTGGGATTTGGTTCTGGACCGGTTTCTAACTTTGTTATGGACTTGGTTTGAGGTTGGTTTTGCAGGTGGTCTTGGACGGGTTTCCTCCTTGGCTTAGGACTAGTTTAGGAATGTTTCTAACTTTGTTTTGGACTGGTTAAGACTTGGGTTTAGCCTGTTTTGGACTTGGTTTGAGGTTGGTGGTCTTGGACAGGTCCTTGATTTAGGACTAGTTTAGGACTTCCTAACTTTGTTTTGGACTAGTTTTGGACAGGTGGTTTCTCTCCTGGTTCTGCACTGGGTTTCTGACCTGGTTTCTAACTTGGCTTTGGACTGATTTTGCACTGGCATTGATGTGACTTTTGGACTGGTGTCTGACTTGGTGTTGGGCTGATTTAGGACTTGGTTCTGGACTGGTTTCTAACTTGGCTTAGACCGAGTGTTTGACTTGTTGTCTGAATTGATTGGGACCTGATTTCAGGCTGGTTTTAGATGTATGTTCTGGAGGTGGTTCTGCTGGAGAATGTTCCTGTTGTCACTGAGAGGGTTTCATGGTCTGTAAGAGGTTCTCGAGGTCCTTCAAGTGGTTCTAATGGTCATTTCCAAGGGTCTGGTGATCACTGAGCAGGTATTAGTGCTGTCTGAGAGGTCTACAGGTTCCTATCGGATCTTTGTAGTCACTAAATAGTTCCTAGTGGTTCTTTGGAGATTTGGACTTTTCCTTTTGAAGGTTCTGGAGGTCAC
>NW_007579428.1:117754-127107 GCF_000690725.1 Stegastes partitus | reverse complement strand
CCGTCAGTGAGACTAAACTCAGCGTCTGGATCGGTTCCGTCGTTCTCCACGTCTCACCGTTTATCCACTAAACCGTCGTAACTGAAGAACATCAGCTGCACTGATGATGAATATCGGACCTCTGCGGTTCCGGCAGAGAGTCTGTTTGTACCAACACCAGAACGTCGCTGCAGGTCGAACGCTGATCCGCTTTAATCCCACTTTGTTCTGAACGCTGGAGCAGAACCGCAGCCAGAGGCGGACAGAAGAACAATGGGCTCAGAGAGGAAAGCCGCTTAGAGCCGGGCCGAACCAGAACCAGAACCACCACCGCCTCAGGGGCGGGTCAGAACACAGACGCTGCAAACGCCTGCTCCAGGTTCTGGTTCTGGTTCAGGTTTGAACTTGTATTTAGGTTCAGGTTTAGATCAGGTTCAGGTTTAGATCAGGTTCAGGTCGGGTTCATGGTTGGGTTTAGATTTATGTCGAGGCTTAAGTTCAGGTTCAAGTTCAGGTTCTGTTTAAGGTCCAGGTTTAAGTTTAGGTTCGGTTTTAGATTTATGTTAAGGTTTAGGTCCGGAAGTTCTGTTTCAGCTCCTAGTTCAGGTTTAAATCCTGGTTTAGGTCCGGGTCTAGGTTTAGGTTTGAATTCATGTTTGGGTTTAGCTGTGTGTTTGGATTTATGTTCAGGTTCAGGTTCAGGTTTAGTTTAAGGTCCTGGTTCAGGTTCTGGTTCAGACTTGGGTTTAGTTTGAGGTCCTGGTTCAGGTTTGCATCCTGGTCCTGGTGCAGTTGTGGGCGTGGCCTGTCTGTTAGCCTGTTAGCGCTGCAGGTGTGTTAATAATGAATCTGACCCGTGTGTGACCCGGCTGACGTCAGAACCAGAACCGTGTTGGCTCCACAGCGGCTCATCCATAATGGAGCAGCAGCTCGTTAGTCCTGCTGCTGTTTGTTTCTGACTTCCTGTTAGCGGCGGCGGCGCTCAGGTCCACGCATAAATGATTCAGGCGCCGCAGCGCCAGCCACTTTGTGAAACGGCCGCTAACAGCCGCTAACGCGCTAATGCACTCGGCGGGAAACGCCCCCAGGGTTCCTACACTTCTGAGGACGTCACACTGATTTACACTCAAACACACGGCGGGAGCTCCAGAGGTTCTGCTGCCTTTATGAGGACCGGCGGCTCACCTGAGCTAACGGCCTAATAAATGTTAATGAGTCCACGTTGGTGTGAAGTCTGGCAGCAGCAGAGACGACAGAACCAGAACCACCAACTGGACTCCTCGTTCATGTTTCACAAGTTTTTATGTGTTTACAATCCTCAGACTGACAAAATCACCACAACGAACACAACACAGCCTCAACCAGGAAGTAGATGAAAAATAAAACCACAAAACGAGACACAAAGCAAAACAACACGGCCCAAAAATCACCAGAATGAGACAGAACCGTGATACAAACACAGAACGAACAAAATTAGGCCTAAAATGAAAGAAAAACTTTTAAACAGCTTAAATGACAAATCAGAAGCAAAACATTTCTGATTAAATGTGCAAACCAGGTGTTCTGCATCTCAAACGTCCAGAACAGAATCAGAACTTGAATCCGGCTTCAGGACTCTGAGCTGCAGCTCGTTTCTGGAGTTCTGATCGTTTCAGTCGGAGCTGAAACCAGACGAAAGGAGCTGCAGTCCTGCAGGATGTGGGTCTGCAGAACCTCCTCAGGAGTCCTCGGAGGCGTCTCGGCTTCACTTCTGTTGTTTCTTGACTTAATGACAAACTCGTGACGTCGCTGATTGATCAGCCGTCAGAGTTCAGACAGAAAAGTGCTGCGTCGGCGTCCAGAGGTCGACGTCAAGGAGTTCCTGTAGCGTCGCTGAGCGTCGGCGATGATCACCTGATGATGAAGGTGGTTTTAAAGAAAGACGAGCTCTCCTCTCCGTCTGCAGAACACACAGAGGCTCTGCAGGGCCACAGGAATGAGATGCAAAGTGGCTCGAGTGAGGCACAAAATGGCCAAAATGAGACAGAAAATAATAGAAATAAACAAATTAAGGAACTAAATTACCAAAATAAGATGCAAAATCTGCAAAACGAGACAAAATGGTGAAAATAAGATTGCAAAATGATTACAGTGAGGCACAATATGACTGAAATACGGCGTAAAATGAACAATGTGTGGCACAATTTACCAAAATAAAAGTCAAAATGGCCATAACGAGGCACAAATTACAAGAATGATGCACAAAATGAGCAAAACAAGATGCACTGAGGCCAAAAGGAAGCAAAGAAAGACAGAATGACCAAAAGGAGAAATAAAAGTGACCAAAATTAACAGAAATGACACAAAATAAGACATAAAACTGCCAAACTGAGGCACAAAATGAGTTAAATTTAAGATTAAATGACCAAAAATAAGGCACAAAGTAACTAAACTGAGCTCAAAACAACCAAAATAAGACAAAAAATGATTAAAATTAAGAGAAAATGACAACATTGAAGCACAAATGACCAAAATAAGATGTAAAACGGACAAAATCAGACACAGAATGACCAAACTGAGTCACAAAACCACCAAAATAAAACAAATCATTCTCTAAGAAAGACAATATAAGATCCCTGAAAACCTCCATACAGTTGAAGAGACGCAGGTAAAACGTTTATTTAACTGTTAAAGAAACTTCATCATGAAAACTTTAAACAGTCAGTGTCGGAGGCTTTTATTGTGAAGGAGCATCAGGTCTTTCCTCTGAGCTGGGCCTGAGGCTGCAGGTTTCAATTCTCCTCTTTGTCTTTAACCTGCTTCGTCTGTTCGTGTCGGCTGAAGATAAATTTAACTCGGCGGCGACGAACCTGCTGCCGCCTCAAGACACAAACAACACAAACAACAACACAAACAACACAAACAGCGTTTAGTCACAGCTGCTTCACACCTCGACGGCAGCGCAGAGGCAAACATGAACTTTATAAACCACAACAGTTGTTTAAATTGTTTACTTTGAGTTTCGTATAAATACCAGCTGAGATGTGACAGAATGAGAAACAAAGTCTCCAAAATAAGACGCAACACGCCCAAGAGGAGCCAAAAAATAACCAAAAGTTGACATAAAGTCACTGAAAAGGAGGAAAAATGTCCAAAACGTGGCAAAAAAAGAGACAAACTACCAACATGAAGCACAAATAATGTAAAGAGTTCAAAATAAACACAATCAGACACGTGTCACCACAATAAGACGCAAAGTCATCAAAATGCAGCACAAAGTACAAAAATGACACAAATGACCAACTGAGGCACAAACCAGGAACCAAATCACCAAAATAAGACGCAAAGCAGCCAATCAGAGACGACGTCAGCAACAAGGCGCCTGATCATCAGTTATTGATCGATGAGCTCCTCAGCGAACTCGTCAGTGTGACTTAACGAGTCGACACTCGTGTCCTGATGAAGGGCGTCACATGATGCACACACCTGAGCCGTGTGTGTCTGAGGCTGAAGGTCGCCTCGTCTGATTGGACGGCTCGGAGACGACCGGCGGAGACCAGTCATCCGTCACCGCAACAAAGTCCGGAAAGAACACGTCAACCTTGGACGGCAACACGGCAACATGCAGAGAACACGTCAACCTTGGACAGGACAACAACACGGCAACATGAGTACAAACACGGCAACACAGAGAACACGTCAACCTTGGACAGGACGGCAACATGAGGACACACACGGCAACCTGGTCTCTGGTTTCAGTTGTTTTTATTGTTTTTATTGTTTTTATCATCGATCAGCTGTTTGGTCTGAAACGTTCAGTTTACTGTCGGAGAGAAAAGAAACCAGAAGAAGTTCAAAGTGAAGGAGCTGAACTCAGACTTCAGACGTTTTGATTAAACGACTCAAACCGATGATTCGTCCTCGACTGGAGGAACCGACAGACAAATAACGAAGGACTCAAAGGTCCAGGACGTAGGAGACAGAACAGAGGAGGAGGAAGGAGGCCGGAGAGGAGCAGCGGTCCTGCTTCAGAGACCTGCTGCTGCTGCTGCTGCAGGTCTCTGGCGCCCCCACGTGGACGGAGGCTGAACTGCGGCCCAGAAACGCTGCGTCAGCTCTGGTTTCTGCTGATGGCCTGAAAAAGACATCGAGTTCGTGTCAACAGCAGCTCGGCGAGGCTCGTTATTCACAGATCAGGACAGAAAAACTGGATGGAAACTCAGACTGAGCCTGAAGGAGGAGCAGCAGACGGATTAAAGGCCGGATTTTATCGACATAAATCAGACCAATGAAGTTTTAAATGACAGCAGCCTAATTATCTGTTGGTGGACGTTCATGGATGCTCCCATTATGCAGCTTTGGATCTAGAAATAAAACTGTTCAGGAGTCTGATCGGGCAGTTTGTGATTTAATCTCCATGATTTAAATAAAGAGATGTTATCAGAGAAGGACCAGAACTCAGGAGGACCGTCGGACTACCGCTGGACTGTTGTTGTTGTTGTTGTTGTTGTTGTTGTTGTTGTTTATTTCAACATGACTGAAGCGTTTTTCAGGAGATCTTCAGTTTCTAAAACTCAACAACAAACCTAAAGTCAGTTTCTGATCAGCAGTGTTCCTTCATCAATAGAAAATGTTGTTTTAGTGTAAAATGTGTTTTATTTTTAGGGTTTGTGTGAATCTGGTGTTGTGATGAAGCGCTCGGCGGCTTCATCAGCCTCTTTTTACACCTTTAATGCAGGACATCCAATAATAACAAGGACTTCTGATCACATGATGGACTTCAGGAGATCAGATCTTTGTTTTAGTGCAACTAAATAAAGAAACTGAGAGAGAAAAAATGAATAAAGCAAAAGAAAGTTATCTCAAAAACAGAGAAATTAAATATTTTAAACTGATAAATGAACCGATGAGGACAAAAGAAGCTCCTGCATGTCAGAGAACATCTCAGAGATCAGCTCTGGTTCCTTAAAGAACCTATTTTTAGCAAAAGAAACGAATATTTTTATCATCAATTAATCGTTTGTTCTTTAAAATGTCAGAAAACGGTGAAACACATCCGTCAGGTTCACAGATCTCAGGCTGACATCCCGTTCTGTCGGACCAAGAACCCAAAATAATAAACGTGTTCTAATTAAAGGAACCCAGAAACGCTGATATGTGGCAGCATTTTTAATTAGCAAGTCCTGTTATGGAAGTAGAACCAGGTGGGTCCATGAAGAACTGTTTAAGAACAGGATCCTGAAGTTCCTGACGGCTCTGTGAGGAACCTTAGGGGGCTGTTTAGAAAACATGTTGGGAAACTGGTTCCTTAATAAAACTTGTTTTTGCTAAAGTTCTTTCCTGGATGAAGCATTTTTTGATGGTTCTTGGAACAAATGTTGTTGTAGAACCAAACGCTGACGACTTTCAGTGAACTTGAAGGTAGAACCTGTCGTTTTGTTTTCAGGGTTTTGCTTCACGTTCTTGTTTCAAAGCAGAACAAACACAAACTCGACCCGTTCTGGTTAAAACTGGAACATTCAGACGTTGGTTCCTTCGCTTCAGACTTGCTGTAGAACCGCCCGGTGTTGGTGAGAACCCAGACTAACCTCTGCTCCGTTCCCTCAGGTACGGTGACATGGTGCCCAAGACCATCATGGGGAAGATCTTCGGCTCCATCTGCTCCCTGAGCGGCGTCCTGGTCATCGCCCTGCCGGTTCCCGTCATCGTCTCCAACTTCAGCCGGATCTACCACCAGAGCCAGCGGGCCGAGAAGAGGCGAGCCCAAAAGGTGACCAGCCCGTCCGTAGACCCCAAGCTCCTCCAGAACTCCTGCCGCTGGTTCTGCAGAAGTCTAGTTCAGCAGCTCGGAGGCTTCGTGTCTCTTTAAAGGTTCTGTGTGCTGCTCCACAGGAACCGGCCTGAAATAACCCGGGTGTCACCGCGGTGAGAACGTGTTAACGCCGTGTTCCATGAAATGTTCTCGCTGCTCAGGTTCAGCAGCAGCAGCTCGTCCAGGAGGCCACATGAGGCCTCAGCCGGGTCTGGACTTCGGCCTTTGTCTTAATTTAGAACCTCCTGCTCGGCCTCAGGAGGGAACAGACGAGGAAGCAGCGTCCGGTCCGCTTCCTCCCGGCAGCAGCAGATGAGCTCTCTGGTTGCGCTGGAGACCGTTGTTTACTCCGCCGGGAGGCAACAGAACCGCCGAGCTGGACGGGTTCTGAGTCATTCCTCAGTCTGCTGCTGTCAGAACACTGAGAGCTGCAGAACAGGAACACAGAACAGAACTTACTCTCACTGTCCGTAGAGCACAGCGAGTTATTAACTGAGTTATTTTAATCGATCCTGAACAGACAAGTTAGAGTCGGATCAGTTTATAATCGGATCTTGAATCCGTCCTCAGAATGTTCTCTGGTTCTTCATCTTTATGTCGGGATGTTCTGTTGGACTTCTTTGGTTCGCTGGCAACAAGAAATCTGAGCTGCAGTTACAGATTAGTTTCCTTCTGTTCTATAAACGCCAGGAAACAGTAAGACGTGTTCTCCACGGTTCCACAGTTGTTCTGTCAGACCCACAGTCCACAACCCAACACGTTAAAATGTTCTGATGGAAGAAACACAGAAATGCTGCTCGCTTGAAAAAATACTCACATGATTATCAGTTCCTGTTAAAACCAGTTCTATCATGAATACGGTTCCTTAAAGAACCTATTTCTGCTCAAGTCCTCTGGAGTGCCTGATGGTTCTAGAAGGAACTCTGGGCGTTCTTTAAAACACCTCATCACAAAATGGTTCTTTAAACAACCTGCTTTTGCTGAAGTTCTTCAGAGCACCGTCTATGGCGCCTAGAGGAACCCTTTCTTGGCGGTTCTTGCACCTTTGGGGGATCTTTAGAGAACTCTTTGGAAAACTGGTCCTTTAAGATCCTGTTGAATAAATATTTTTGCTGAAGTGCTTTGAAACAGCAGTTACAGTCCCAACAGAACTCTATTTTGATGGTCTTTGATGCAATCTGGCCGTTCTTTAAAGAACCGTATCAAGAAATGGTTCCTTAAAGAACCTATTTTTGCTAAAGTACTTTGGGGGCAGAAGGAAACTGTTTTATGCTCCTTTGAGGCACCTTTGGGAGTTCTGAGGAAATGTTTCATTAATGAACCTGTGCATGTTGGTTCCCTGACGAATGGTTCTTTAGAGATCCTTAGCTGTGGCGTCGCTGTGAGGAACCGGTTCTAACTCCAGCGAGCGCCTTTATTTCTGAGGGTACAAGTTGTTTTCTTGTGGTTCCAGATACGATCTCGCTCTCATAAGTTCTGCTGTCGATGCGACTTCTTATCTCGTTTCATCATCTTGTTACACAAACAGTCGAGTTCAGCACAAATGGTTCTGGTTCCGTCTGTTTGCAGAACTTATCATCTTGTTTGTACAAGACTTCACAGATCTGTGTTTCAGGGTTTCTCTCTCTAACTCAGAGCAGCCGTGGAACGTGAACCTCGGTCTGGTTCGGGCCGTCTCAGAACCGGTCAGGATCAGTGACCAGCTGTTTGTGTTCCACCTGCTTCCTTTGTGTTCTTGACTCTGTTTCAGTTTGTCAGAACCTTAACAGACTCACTGGGTCTGCTGTTCCACACACAGAAAACCCAACTCGCTAGAATTCGCGCGGTGAAGAGCGGAGGAGCTAACGCTTATTTGCAGTACAAACGCAGCCGGCTGCTGATTGGCCCAGACCAGGAGGTAACCGTGGCAATGCGGCCGTCGCCGGGTGGTGCCGACGTTCCTCTCCTTTGGGTTCTCCGTGTGTTGGTTCTCCTCGCTGAGCTGAGGCCGAACTCGCCGCCGGCTGCTGCATGCGGGGGATTGGCTGTTCACCTCCTCATCACATTCCTGTCCGTCTGTGTTTGTGTGTCTGGTTCTGCAGTAACGTGGTTCCATGGACCCGCTTGGTTCCGACGTTAAACAACTGGGTTTCTTCTTTTGGTTTCACCTTCATCCCAGATTCTTCTGCAGGGAGATGTTCTTACCTCCAGACCCGCGACTAACGGAACGTTAACCCAAACACTTCATTTCAACTCAGATGATGTTCTCTGAAAACAAAGGCAGAACGTTCTCAAACCAACGTTCGTTCAACAGAGACACTGTTCCAGATGGTCCGGAGGCCTCAGATGAGTTTGACAAAGCGTTCCTGGTGGAACATTCTGTTCTGAAGACGTTTTGAGAGGGTTCTTGAGGAGCACACAGTAGAACATTGTTCTATAAAACAGTCCCAGAACGTTCTTTGATATCAAAGGATGAACGTTCTCACACTAACATTCCAAAATGTTCTTTAGATGTTCTATAGGCCTCAGATGACAGAATGTTTTTTATATTTGTGATGAATTAAAGGTGGAACATTTGGTCTCTTTGTTGAGGAAACATAAGAGAACGTTCTTCTATCGAAGGAAGGACGTTCTCAGTGGAACATTGACGATGTTGTGAAGATCTCGGACGATAGAACGTTCTCTGTAAAACGTTCCTGTAATGCGATATATTCACAAAGGTGGAGCATTCTGTCTGCAGTGTTGTGAAGATGTTCTATGGATGTTGTGGAGGAAACACATTACAGAACTCATATAACGTTGGCGTTTCTTGTGTTTCCTCAACAATGTCTTCGAAATGTTCTGTATAGAAAACATTTACCCATCTCAGGTCTTTAAAATATCTCTGAGAATGTTGTTCTTTATAATAACGGAATGTTGTGAGAAAGTTCTACAAAAGAACGTTCTGTAATGTGTTCCCTCGACGATATCCCCAGAATGTCTTCAGAACAGTACAGGCAGAATGTTCCACCTTCATTTATAAATCACATTACAAGCTCCTTTTACAAAAATCATACATTTACATTTGGAAAGCGTATTTTAAAAGTTGCTCCGGGAACGTTCTTTCTTTGTTACCATAGAACATAATGTATGTTCCTGAAAATGGTCCAACCAAATGTTAGGGATAAAAGTCTTAACCTCATTGCAACATTCTTGATAATGGTAAATATCCTCAGAACATTCTTTGAACATTAGTTCCAAACCTTAGATTACTGTTAGAACCTGTAGGGAACGTTAGCAAAGGGAGCGTTCTGGTTGGGATCCTCAGGTTCTCTCAGGTTCTAAGTTCTTTTTTAACATGTGATCCTTTGTTTGAACTGAAGAACCCTCTGGGGTGAAGGTGAAGCTCTAAGGATCATCCTGACCCGGATGACTGAGAACCTGCAGACGTTCTGTGTTTGTTTTACTCGTGAACCTCAGCAGTCGGAGCTGAAGGTTCTGTTGGTTCCGGCTGCCGGATCACTGCTGATGGAGCTGCTGCAGCTTTAATGCATGACGGCGAAGTGATGCTCAGAAACACCGACTGCTTCGACCCTCTGAACCCCGAAAGACGAGACTTCTCCTG
>NW_007579428.1:97819-117160 GCF_000690725.1 Stegastes partitus | reverse complement strand
TCTGGGTCGACATGAACTGTTGCTGTTGAACCGATCCTGTCCGTTGCGTCTCTGCACATCTTTCTCAGCTTCGCACTCAGACCACAGCCATTGGTCGGCTCCACTAACTCACCTGTGCATGCACCTGTCCTCAGGTGTGAGGACGCCTCACCTGGCCAGCAGAGAGCCAGCAGCTCCGCCTCCTCTCCTCTCTGCCCCGCCTCCTTCTTCTGTGTTTTGTTTGGGCTCGACCCAATCAGCTCGACCGACCGGCCTGCGCTGCTCATGACATCATCATGACATCATCACCATGTGGACCAATGGGGCTGGCTGCATGTCGACCAGCCGGGGGGCGGAGTCAATGTGACGCAGGTGGAGGGCGTCTGTAGGAGCAGTCCAACATCTGTCCTCCGATTACTGATCGAAATGATTCGTAGTATGATTTTTGTTTTATCAGTGCAGTACAACGGAGCTCACGTTTAGCCGCTTCAGATCCGCTTCTTCCCATTTTTGCTTCTCTGATGTCATCTGGGTTGTATTATGCCACATTTTGGTCATTTTCCTGCTTTCTGCTGTTGTTCTGCGTCACATTTTGGTCATTTTATGTTTTTATGTGGCTGGTTTGGTTGTTTTCCATCATTCTGGGGTCGTTCTGTCAGACACGAGACGTCCACAGACTAAATCAATTTTACATCCACTCCAGGTGTCCAAGACTAAGTCTGGGTTCTGTCATGTCGTCTGTCAGCAGCTGGTAGCATCAGTATTATGGGATGTGTGAACAGTTTAATGTCTATGACGTAGAGTCACAGAAACAATCACTGGTGCCCTGGATGTGTTTCTGGTTTCTGATCATTCACCAGAGAAAACTTTAAAGTTCCTTCGGAAGACCCGAAACAAAGTCAGGAACCTTAGACCTGAGAACCCCAGAGGTGCCGTCACACCTCCGACCTGTAGACCCAAATTTAGTTTAGTCCAGAGCTGGTTTTCTAAGACTTGTGTTCTATGTACCGGGTCTATAAGTACAGCACAGTTAGCTACAGTTAATGGACTTCATCATCTCAGAGTCCTGCCAACATCTTTTTCCGCAGCACAACAATAATGTTAATATGCAGATGATCTACTGCACATAGAACAAAGTCCTCAGATGGACCTGAACAGTAGAACATCAACGTCCACCGTGTGTCCGAGGTGGTTCGTGGTCCGTCATCACGGAGTTCGATTACGCTTTAATTCTCACTAAAATGTTGGACTGTTCCTTCGGCGGTTCCGGACCTCGTGATCGGGTTCCTCCGTCTGGTCACGTTCAGTCTGAACCCCAGAACTTCACTCTGTTGGATCAAAACCACAGAAACACGTCCATCAGAAACCAGCTGCTGTCGGCTGCTTTGGTCTGAACCAGTGAGCGACTGAACTAACCCCGAACCGGAGGGGATTGTGGGTAAAACACCGGGCAGATGTGGGTGTTGTGTTCCAGATGTTGGCGTCCAGGTGTGTCGCGGTGGGTCAGACCTTCGCTGTGCTGGGGTTCTAAAGGTGCTCAGTGGTCATGTGGTTTCTGTTTGTGTCCTGAAGGCGTCCAAAGAAGCCGGACAGGCGCTGGTGTGTAAAACCAACCCCAACTTCGAGGTGCATCATCACCACCTGCTGCACTGTCTGGAGAAGACCACGGTGAGGAGCCGCTAGCACCACATACGTCATCAGTTACAGCTCAGGAAGTAATACGGCATCACGTAGAAGATAGAAAATCATACAAATAACACCTTCCTGCAGAACTTCTCATGTTCAACTCAACACATTGAATCTAGAAACTTCCTGAATTTATCTGAATATCATTAAAAACATCCCGCACAACATGAACAACGTTCCACCTTTGTTCTCCTCAGAACCACGAGTTTGTGGACGAGAAGACGTTCGAGACGACCTGCAGGGAGGTGACTCTGGTGAAGCAGGTGTCTCGATCTTCGTCCATCTCCTCGGCATCGTCGCCTCACAGCTTCACCTCCTGCTGCGCCCGCCGCAAGAGGAAGACCTTCAACGTACCAAACTCCAACATGTCGGTGGGTCTTCAGGGCAGCATCCAGGAGCTGAGCACCATCCAGATCAGGGAGCGGCCGCTCACCAACAGGTAGGACAGGTGACGTCCAGGAGGGAGGGTCCATGCAGACTGACGACGAAGGTGGTCTCACATCCAGGGCTGAAGACATGCCTTGAAAGCTCCAGAAGCTATGAGGGAGGCTTTAGTGATTCCAAAGGTCTTTGAGGGGTTATAGAGATCGTTGTGAAGACTCTAAGGTCTAGAAGAGGTTTCCGTCAGGAGGTTACACAGGAGATGTTAAAACTGAGTAAGTTGGTTCAGATGATTCCAGATTTGTTCTTCGAGAAGGAACCAAAGATCACTGATGATCACTGTGTTTTAATTTAGGTCAGTTATTGATGTTGCAGAGGTCTCAAAGAGGTCTTCACGGCTTTATTGAATTTCCCTTCTGGGATAAATAAAGTATTTTTTATTCATTTCATTAAAGTGGTTTCAAAGTTCTCTGAGAAGTTCCTTGAAGAGGTTGCGGGAGTCACAAAAGGTTTCAGAGAAGATGCTGAAACTGAAGACGTTAGTTCAGACTTTGGTTGAGAAAATCTGGTTTAGTCCTTTGAGGAGGAACCAAAGATCACTGATCACAGTTTCTGAGGTTTTAGAGGTTTTTGAAGAGGTCTTGTGGTCAGTGAAGTGGTTTAAAGTTCTCTGAGACATCCTTTAAGAGGCTGTTGTGGACCCTAAGGAGGCATCAGAGACCTGAAGGGACGGTACAATTCCATTTAAACCATTTTATCTCAATAAGTTTTCATCCACTGTTGCCGTCCTCCTGCGGTCGACCGTTAGGCTTCAACACAAGGTGGTGTTGACATGAATGCCGTAGTCGGCCTTTGAATCGTCCCTGTCTAGAGTCTCTATTAGATGGTGTTAAGGAGGTCCTTGGGGTCTTTAGGAAAATCTTTGAGTCCTTGGAGATAAAGAGCTCGTTTGAGGAGGTGTCAGAGGTCACTGTAAAGATTTCAGAGCTCCTTGCGGAGGCAGCAGCGGTAGATAATGAGGCTGTGATGATTTTTAAGTACGTTCCAGACGTCTCCGAGGACGTCCCAGAGCTCCTGGAGGAGTTTCCAGGGGTTTTGAGAAAGTTAGCGGTAAAGATTGACGATCACCTTCGGTTTAAATGATCTGGTCTCACAGCTAAACTGTTTCCTGAACCATGATTAACACAGATTGGTTGCCATAAAAGGCAAAACATTTTCTATTAAAGCTCCTAACTGGTGCATATGAAAGTCATTTGAGTGGTAAAAAGACGAGGTTGGCAGCTTTGACCTGGTTTTCTGATGAATCCCTGAAGAGCCGGAGTGCCACACACAGCCTGAGTGTACATGAACTCCTGGCAGCCGAGGTCACGTGACCACTCATTCCCATGTCGAGTCAGAGAGCAGGAATCCAGAGTATGTCCAGCTGTGGGAGGCTGTGGGAGGTCTGGGAACTAAACACTGACAGCTGAGAGCAGCTCCACTCGTTTCCGTATCAGTAACATCACAGCTGAAGCAAATTCATCTGATGCCGCTAATTAACTGGCTAATCCTGCAAATTATAAATACACCTGAACCAGATTCATCTCAGAGGGCTTCAGCCGAC
The DNA here is from genome assembly GCF_000690725.1 of Stegastes partitus. Classification (NCBI taxonomy): domain Eukaryota; kingdom Metazoa; phylum Chordata; class Actinopteri; family Pomacentridae; genus Stegastes; species Stegastes partitus. The sequence continues at coordinate 113,511 of NW_007579428.1, read as the reverse complement.
GGGCCTCTGGTTCTGACTGCTGCCGGGGTCCAATCTTTTGAGGCGTATCAGCTCAAATTATGGGAGCATAAACACATCAGATCTACCTAAATAAGCCACTGATAAACCACCCAATGGGAGCCAACAGCTGTGGATGGAGGTATACCTGAAGGCCTTTCCAGGTGATGAGGTTTCTGATGAGGACTCAAAAGCACAACACAGGAAAAGACCAGTGAGACCTAAAACTAACTTACGAGGTAGCAGATCAAGACAGAGTCCAAGTAAACAGGCTCAAATCACAACGGTCTAGTGGCAGACTGGGGGTGCAGAGTCTTTGGGTCGATGAAGTGGTTCTAAAAGAACCTGAGTTGGTTGAAGTGGTCCTTGATGAATTATTTGGAAAAGGCAAGTGGTTTCAGGGATTGTTGAGGTGGTTCCATAGGTGTTAAATCATGTTTTGAAGGACCACAAGGAGGTCTCAAACATCCTTTAGGAGGTTGTACTGGTCGTTTAGGAGGTATTGGGTACTACAGAGAAAGGACATCCTGGTTCTTAAGTCTGTCAGGACTCTGTGAAGGGAACCTCTGAGAAGGTTTTAGAGGTTACTGAGGTAGTTGAGAAAGCTGTGATGATCCTTAAGCATGTTCCAGGTGTGATGCACCAACGAGAGCGTGTTTTAAAGTCAACCGTGAAGGTTTGAGAGGCCGTGAAGAGGTCTTTGGGTGGTTTGAAAGGTCACTGAGTAGGTTAAGGGGGTACCAGAGGTTCTGGAGGAGGTTCTAATGTTTTTAAGAATGTTTGTTAAAGAAGTTCTAGAAATTTTGGAGGTACTAGAATTCCTGAGGATTTAAAAGTAGGTTTAAAGAGAAACCCCAAAACAACCCCTTCATTGCTTAGAGTCTCTGTTAGATCCTCTAGTCACAGAACTCCTCCTCCACCACCTGATCCATATCTTCTACTGGTCTCCTCTTTGTCTCCAGTCGTTCCAGTCGATCCAGCCTGAACGCCAAATTTGAGGAGACGGTTCCCCTGAACTGCGACCAGCCCTACATCACCGCCGCCGTCATCAGCATGCCCACGCCGCCCGGCACCACGCCCGAAGGCGACGACTCCGCCAGCTCCACCGACTACTCCCAGGCCAACATCGTCCGGGTGTCCGCGCTCTAGAACCTCCGAGTCCTCCCCAACCTGCCACCCGTCCGGCCGGAGGACGTCGGGCGTCGACACCCTGCAGGATCAGAGGACGGTTTGGTAGCTGCATCATGTGATCTCAACGGATGGGTTCAGTCAAATCCTTCAGACCTCTGGTGGAGGAACGGGTCCATCGGTGCGCACCAAACTCCCCTGGATTGAATTTTCTTCTGCGTTTTCTTCCGGGAAGGATTTTTACTCCGTCAGTTGAAGGAGGAAGGAAACGATGAAACTCAACTCGTCACCGTCGCTGTTTTTTCAGTCTTTTGAATTCGATGTCCTGAAACACAAAGAGAGCTCCTCTTTACCCTGAATGAAGGCTAAAGGATCGGTCTGATGCTGATGGATCATTTTACGATGTGTTTAGCACAAAGACGGAAGCAGGACACCTCCACGTCCGTCTGACTTCGATGCTAGCTAGCACGTTAGCTGGACTTAGCTGACTGGAACCAGGGATTGATTGGATTTGTGGCATTATCGAGCTCTAAACCTTCCAACTATTTGCTAAACTTCACATTTAAGACAAAACGTGATTTCACAAACAGCACATAGATGTTGGAAAGTCTTTGGTGTCTGCAGACGTTTTATCTTCTCCTTCAGGCTAACGGTCTTCCAGCGATAACGACTCCTTCAGCAGCTTTTCTATTTCTGTTTGTGTGAACACGATCCGACATGTAGAGAAAGTCGGGGCAGTTTGGGAGTTGTTAGATTTTTTTGGTCACTGAACACTTTATCGTTTTCCTCCTGCTTGTCGTCTTTGTGCTAAGCTAAGCTACCTGCCTGTGCTCCACAAGCAGGTTGTTGTGATGATCGTAACTCAGAGTCACAGTCTTGGAAAACCAGAAGGTGTTGAAGGTGGACCTCAGCAGCCTTCTGGATGAACCACATCAGCGGTTCATGTGAAGCTCTTCCTGTTTCCAACATTTATCCCTCCACAGATTTCCTCCAGAGTAAATGAGTTTTGTGAGACCTGCAGCCACAGATCTCCACAAGTTCTTCTGGTTTCAAACTTTATGCAAATTAATCTGAACTAAATGACAAAATGTTTAAATTCAGTCTTTTTCAAGCTGCAGACGCCAAAGTCAGGATCTCTCTCTTGGTAGTTATTAATTTTTATTTTAGTTTTTGATTGAGCAAATTTGCTGAACGAACATTTAAATAGAAACAAATCAATAAATATAAAGTAGATTTATCACAAACCTGCGGTGGACTTCTGGCTAACTGTGGAAAACCTCCAACATTTTTAATTCTGTTCGTTCTGCTCGGTTTGCTGACGGGTTCAATGTTTTCACCGAGTTTGTTGTGAATTCATCTTTTATGAGACACTAATATTTTTCTAGATCTCAAATTCTGTCCATCCAACGATAACTTTATTAAATATCTTTGTACACTCAAGAGGAGCCTACGTCTACATCAGCCAAACAAAATACCAAAGAACATTCTCTCATTTAGTTGTTTCAGCAGCAAACCACCAACAAGCCTCAACAACCCGTTTGTGTGGACGAGACGTTGAGGAAATTGTTCAATCTGCAAAAACTGTCCGTATTAATGTGGACACAGCCGGAGCCTCTTCGTCCATCAGCTGGAAGAACTTTATAAAAACTACTATTTGGAACAAACTTGGTGAAAACCGTCAGAGTTCCGGTAAACCTTCCATCAGTCGTCCTCACCGTTAGCGAGACGTCCACCGTTAGTTTGACACAAATCTAGTTTATAGCCAAAAGTTAAAAACATGAAACAACATCTTTACTTCTGATGGTTACCAGAAGCTAATGGTTAGCTTAGCACCACTGGCACAAGTTGACATGTTTGCCAGCAAACTTTTATTTTTGACAAACTTATGGAAACTTAATCCATAAATATTAATAATTCAGAGCAGCTGAAGTCCTTTAAAGACAAATTATAGCGAACGTAGTGGAGTTTGATTCGGATTTCTTTTACGTATGATATTTGTATTTTCATTTTGTATTTAATTGTTTTCTAATCAATGCTTTTTATTTAATTTTATTTATTTAATGTTATTTATTTGCCCAGAGCAGCGTTTTAAACGTTTATCAGACCTCAGAGAGCTCTTGTGTTTCAGCTGAAGCCCTGAACCTGAATCATGGAGGAAGAAAAGCTGCGCTGAGGTCCGCTGAGGTTTTCCAGGACTGTGATCGGTGGTTCTGACGGTTCTGGAGGAGCTTTACTGTAATTAGTGGACGATGTGAGGAAGCCATTGAGCATGCTCAGTATCTGTGTGTTTGAGTGCATGGACCCGTGTGTTTCTGCATGCACGTCTGGTCAGAGTCGGTTCGAGCGGTTCCGGTTCTGGTCCCGACTCTGTAAATATAGTTTTGTAGCTGAGCTGACGGCCTTCCTCTGCGCTGTACACAAACACTCAGACGTTGTACGGGGGAAGCTTTTCGTCGTCGCGCTGGAGCTGCTGTCGTCTCGTCCTGCTTGCAGATTTATTTAATGCACACGTTGCCTGATGTCGTTTGTTTCTGACTGGACTCTGAACCGGGCTTCGGTCTGTCGAGCAGATCGCGTTGTTTTATGGACGGATGTCTCAGGATCCTCACGCCACTAAGAAAAAACAGAAAATGTCCCTAAAACCAGCTGTTTTCATCAAATCAGGATTTCTGTCTGAAAATTAGCAAAAACTTGTTTTTACTTCTGAAAATACAAAAATAAGTGAGTTGCTGAGTAAAACATCTAATGTTGGCGCCGGCGTACGTCTGTTCCCAGATCGATGCTTTAGACCGGAGGAGCTAACAGAGCTAACAGAGCTAACAGAGCTAACACAGCCCCTAATCAAGCTATACAATATAAAAGTTTAATAATTAAATATGTTCACCACCAAATCTCTGAGCAGCAGCTTGTCGTGTCGGAGAATCAACCTGAGCTAAACTTAGCTAACGTTAGCTCGGCAGCTAAAGTGAGACAGGAGCTCCAGCAGGATCAGTTTATCTGATGTAGTTAGCTCAGCTCAGCTTAGTGTTTGTTTAACCCCCTTTAATTAAAACGTCTGTGTGCAGGTTAATCAGTGAGCTGTGTTGCTGTTAGCAGGTTTTAACTCTACACAGCTAGCTTGTAGCCTGAGGCTAGCAGAGAGTAAACTACAGGAACAATCCCTCACTTAAACCTTTAGCATTTTATAGTGTAACGTATAATAAACGCCTGCTATCGAAAAGTTTAATTTAATTAAAGTAATTCCACATCTCCAGCACGGTATCTCTGAGCAGTAGTTTGTCCTGTTAGAGAGTTTAAACGTTAGCTAACCCTAAACAAAGTACGGTGGGAGCTTCGGCGGGATCAGTTTTTCTGACATAGTTAGCTTAGCATAGTGCTCATTTGAAGAAGTATTTCCTCAGATTAACTCAGTCTGTATGCAAATTAATAAATATGTTAGGAGGTGTGTTTTTAACTACACAGTCAGGCTAGCTTGCGTTAGCCTGGGGCTAACAGATCGCTCTCTGACTGACAGGAAAAACTGACAAAGAGTTAAAAATACAGTTCCTTAATTTAGATTTTTAAAAATTACATTTATTTTTCCCTCATTATCTTTAACCAGCAGTTTTTCTTGACAGTCAGAGAGTCTGTTACGTTAGCTAACCTCAGCTAGCATTAGCAGCTAAAGTAGGATGGAAGCAGGATCAGTTCATCTGCTCTGCTGAGTCAGGGATGACTTTATAGTATAAGTGTGTAATTACTGCCTTATACCGCGTTATTAATACAATTTCATCAATTACAAACATTCAGGCTAGCTTTGACTAGCTAGCCTTTAGCCCGGGGCCAATAGGAAGCTCTCACTGTCTGACAGTAGAAACAGTTCTATTTCATTATTTAATATCTTTGACCAATATCTCCTCGCTGAGTTATACTTCAACAATCTGTTCACCACAGTGTGTTTTGGACATTCAGAGCAGCTGTTGGCTAACCCAGGCTACCGTTAGCTTAGCAATTAAAGCAAAACTAAGTTTCCCTCAGACGCTGGTGGAGACCAAAAACAGAGCAACAATGACTCTGGTTGACTCAAACATGACTCCAATTCAGAAGTCAAAAACCAGCTCAGGACAGCAGACAAACATTTCGGTGAAGTTCAGGCAGTTTTTTTTCTTTAATAAGTTATGAAAACACGTCTACTGACCGACGATTAATTCTCTAAAACTGTTGCTCAGACTGCCAGAGAATATTCCAGAGACTCTGACGGAGGTCAGCGCCGCCTTCACATGGATCTCATTCGCTCGTGAGCACAACAGAGAAGTCGTGAGAATACCGTCGCTAGACACGAACACCACGAACATGTTGATGTAGGCGGAGGGTAGAAGCTTGTTCATGGAGCTCCGTCCTCTCCGTCTATGTTCTACACAGAACCGATTTAAAATCACTTCTGGAAACTAAAACCTGCTGCACTGAAAGTTTTGCCAAAGGTTCGGATTGTGCAATAAAGCAGCGATGCTAGTTCTCTCTACGGATGGTTCCGACCTCCTGGCCTGCTAATGTTCTATCAAAACAATGAATCGGACTTTGAGTGAACGCTGGTTCTGGCCAGGACGGCTGTGATCGGTCTAAAGGAGCTTTGTACCCGCTATAGCAAAGTTCTAGCGCAGATGGTTGTGTGGCGTCGGCGCCAGAGGACGGTCCGACTATGCAAGACTTTGTTAGACTAGATAAGATCACAACGTAGAACTCTTTCATTGAACCAGAACTTTAGGAGAACGTCCACTAACGAGATCGTGACCGTCACACGAAGGCGGCGTTAACGTGATTTGTTTGAACGCAGCATCGACTCCATCTGATCGTATTCTGAACGCACAAGTGGTCGTCTCCTCCGAACCCTGAGGACGCCCAACGTCTCCACCTCAGTGCTACGCTAACACAGCGCCGTCGGGTCGGGATCCGGTCCGATGAACATCTGCTTGCGTTTGCTCGTCCAGGTCCGACTCGAGTCTCCGTGTCGTCTCGTCTCAGCAGCAGAAACTCCGGCGACCTGAACCCGTTTTGATACAGAGACGATGTCAACTTTCTTAAACTCAGCGTTTCCTCCTCCTGGATCTCATTTCTGCTCCACATGAGGATTAAAACAGAACCAGCTGAAGCAAAGAGCCCAGCAGGTCGCCTCGTCTGGGTCCACTTCAGCTTTTAACCCTCCGATGCGAACACATGGACCGGCTGTAGACGTCGACTGATTGGTTTGTGGTTTGTTTTCCGGGCGACGATGCGACAGGCCGACCCGCTAGCAGCCCGACCCGCTAGCAGCCCGACCCGCTAGCAGCCCGACCCGCTAGCAGCCCCGTCCTCCTCCACGCCGCTCCACTATAACCTGACATATGCAACCGACCTGTTTTTAATCATCGGTTTTGTAAAGACGCCTCTGCTTTGTATTTAGGGGAAGAAAAAAAAACGAATAGAAACATATTTTTGAGGATCATATTGTTGACTTTTGGTTGTAAAAGAAGAAACGATGCTGATTATTATTCTACCTGTGACTAGTGCACCTGTGCTGTGATCGTTCTTTGGTGTCGTAGCGGTTTCTTATTTTTCCATGAGGGTTTGTAGTGTCGTACGTTCAGTTAACATTCCACGATATTTTTCTAAAGCTGCATGCAGAGACTGAAGGGTTCTACCTGTGGACCGACTCAGACGACGGTTACTTTTGATTTGTTTCGGCTCGTGTTATGTTGATTAAAATATGAAGTCCTGAGGATGGTGTTAAAAAGAGGAGCTCATGGTTTTGGTCGGTGCCGTGTCCCAGTAAATAGAATAAAACCTTGTCCTATGAAAACGTGTCTGGTGTCTCTGTTCAGTCGGACCTGTTGCCTCCACAGGTGTGCTGGGCTTTGTGGTTCCAGAACCAGTGGGTCTTCAGCTCGGTCGGGTTCAGGTGAGTTCAGACGGGTCGATCTGGATCAGCTCAGACGGGATCGACGCTGCTGCAGCGTCTCTGATGTGTTCAGTGTTGAAACTGAAATGAAGGATTTAATTTGCTGAAAAAAAAAGAATATTTTGGACATTTTAAGGCAGTTATTGTTAAAAACAAACAAAAAAACCCTAAAAATTATTTTTTATGGAAATTATTATTATTTTACATCAGACGTATAAATTGTGTTTTTTAAAAATTATTTTTATTGTTTTTATTTATTTTAAAATTATGGAGAAAAAATCAGTAAATTTTTTTTTTAAGCCAGAAAAATACTGTAAAAATTATCGAGTAATAAAATCATCAGCTCTTAAAAAACGATCTGTTGGATCATATTTGATATAAGATGTTCTTTACAAACACAGTTTTAAGGTTTTAAAAGTCATTTTATGTTCGACGTGTAAATTATTATCATCGTTGTTATATTATTATAAATACGTTTTTATTCACTCGTTTCAAAAACAGAATTCTGTGAAGTCCGTTATTTTTACAGTGAGATGGATTCATGTGTCGACGGCTGATTGTTTCTGTTCTGATGATAAATTTATAGATTTTTATTATTTTAATTTTTGTTAAAAGAAATCCTCGTAGGCTGTTGCCATGGTTACAGGTTCAAACTTTTCCATGAGGTTTCTGGGACATTCAGCGACATAAAATCTGTAAATATATATAAACACATGTTAGCTAACAGGTCGGCTTTAAAGACGGTTCTGAAGAACTGCTGAAGTTCTAACGCTGAAGCTGTCGGACGTTTCAGGGTTCTGAGCTTTAGGTAAAAGTTTCTGCATGATTTGTTTTTCAGAAAAAACAAACAACATGAACCAGGAAAGGTTCTTCAGTCTGACTGGACTGAGCCCACGTCGCTGCTGGATGCTCCAGAAGATGCCCCACAGGCTGGAGGAGCTGAACCACCTGATTCTAATTCATCGTTCTGCTTTGGTGTCCGTCTGATGTCAGGAAGTCCAGGTTCTCCAGGTTCTCCAGGTTCTCCAGGTTTCTCTGCTGCTGTTTTCTATCGAGCGTTAACAGAGTTTAACCACAATCAGGACGATCAGAGGAAAGCAAGCGTTTAAGTTGGAGGAAGTCGACACTTGAATTAAAATGAATCTGAGGAACCAGATCGTTCCTCATCAGTCGACTCCGTGTTCGTAACTGAAGCGGCTCCAGCAGAAGATAAAAATACAGCTGGTGTGTAAAGTGAGCCGGGTCCGGGCCGAAGGCGGCAGGACGTCCGTGTCCGCTGCACATCCACGCTAAGTGGACTATTAATACCCCGTGCAGTGGTTCTGGAGGTGGAATTTCATCCACGCTCGGAGCTTTCCGCACCGGACAGCTGACGGACGGATTTCTGCTCCACTTTCTCCCAACAGCTGCACTCGGACACGTCTCGGCCTCCAAGCGTCTCTCAGCGGTTCTGATGGAGGAGCTTCACGTTCCACCGCCGCCGTTCCAACGTTCTGCTGCTGAACACTGATGGACGTTACCTACAAGGTCCAATCAGGTTCTGAAGCTCTGACAAAAAGAACGTTTAAGGATGTTTATCATTTACAACAACGCCCCGTTTCTCTTGTAAAGACCTTCTATATGAGTCCATGTTTAGTCTCCAGTGACTCCAGATGTTCTCTGATGGAACCACTGACTCTCTGTCAAACAACAATCCTGTGTTTGGTTCTTTCACAGATTTATGGAAGGTCTTGTGGAGACATGATTAAAACTGTTGGATCATAATTATACAGACACTTGAATCATGAGTTCTGGTGATGTAGGAGGTTGTGTTGATCCAATGTTCTTAGCTCCATGGCCTCCTGACTTCTAGTGAGCAGAACCTTAAAGCTCCACTGAAGTCTGCTGCTGGTCACATGGACAAAGAAAAGGCCTTCTGGAGGAAAGTTCTGGTCAGATGGAACAAACACTGAAACACCAGACCTACCATCAAGCATGGAGGTGGCAGCATCATGCTCTGGGTTAGTTAATGAAGAAGGAGGATCACCTCCAGGTTGTTCAGGAGAACCTGAAACCATCAGCAGAAGTTCTGGAGTCACTGCAGACTGAACACTGACTGATCAACATGGACTTTACAGACGACTGTATGTTAATGATCTGATTGAACGAGCTGCAGAAGAACTTTGAGCTTTAGTTTTTATTCCAGTGACATGAATCAAAGCTCCGATAACTGTGAGACAAACATTAAATATCCAACTCCATGCTACGTTCTCATGTACAGTACACGCTCCTGCTGCGTGGTCATGTGACGCTTGATCATCTCTGTGAAGCACTTTGGTCGACAGTTTTTAAATAGCTTCATTAACAACGTCCCGACTGGAACAGACTCGAACACTCGAGCTGCTTCGTCTCCTCAGTGGTGAGAAACCCGAACACCAGAACGTCAGTGGTTGTTTCCTTTAGTGCCACAATCATCCGGGTTCTCTTCAGAGTTCAGGATGTTTGACAAAAACAGCCTTTTCTCTTCGTACCTTCAGACCTGCAGTGGTTCTGACTCCGGTTCTGCTGACGTTTAGTCCATCAGGAACACAAACACTAAACTCATCGCTTAAATATCTGACATGTGACGAGATCTGGAAACACCTCCACCTGGTTTATCATCACACTAAAACCTGAGGCGTTCCACAGAGCTCCGTCCTCGGTCCTCTGAGGTTCTAGTTTCACCTGAAGGATTCCAGTGTTTAACTGAAGCTCGATCACTTTAGTTGACAGGACAACTGTCAGTTAATCAATAATTGATTGATGATGCTGCCGATGATAACAAGAGTTATGAAAATTTAGAGTCCCTGCCATGAGTTCTGTTCTCTCTGATCCACACCTGTTTGACAGGTTTGGGTTCAAATCGGTGCCGATCAGTGAGAAGATGTTCTGATGATTCTTCACCCTGACCTCTGATCCCTGGTTCTATTATCTGAAGCAGTTTATTAGTTGGTGGAGGTGAAACAGACGTCCACACACTCAGATATCTACTCAGCGAGTTCGGTGTGTTTGTTGCTGATGTTGGACTGAACCAGCAGAACCGACCGGTTCTTCCTTCAGGCTGCAGCGTGAAGTCGCTCCATCTCAAACTCCTTCGGTTTGGAGGCCACGTTGGTGCATCCTTTACTCGTCCGGCCGCAGCCCGACTTCGACGCCTCGGCTGAGGCTCCGTGTGTCGCCGTGACGACGGTGAGGTCATCTGGCGGCGGCGGGTCCAGATCCGGAGACTTCCGACCGTAATAGAGCGCCCAGAGCAGCGTGAGGGTGAGCGCCATGGCGAGGATCTGAGCCACGCCGATGGACACGCCGAGGAACCGCAGAACCTGCAGCTGCTTCGTCCCACGGATGAAGCTGTAGATCTTCGGACCGCAGCCCTGAAACAGAACCAACCAGAGTTAGCCAACATCAGAACAGGACCCATATGTAGTAAAACCGATCCCCACATGACTGGGATCTGGTCCCGAGGTGGTCCACGGTGGCCAAACAAATGTCCTCATCCATCCTCCAGGAACACTCCAGGGAGGAACATCTCAACCTCCAAGTGTTTCAGAAGAATCAGAAGCCGCCGGTCTCACCTCTTGGTGCAGGTCGCTGAGGTCGTGGAAGTGGGCGTGGCGGGCGCATCCTGGATACTGATTGGAGCAGCAGGAGTCCGGCGGCCACTCCATCTCCGTCATCTCCAGCCAGTCGGTGAAGTAGATCACGCCGCAGCATTTAAACTGCAGGCAGGTGGAACACACACACCTGTCAGGTCACATGACCACCCCTGTGTGTGTGTGTGTGTGTGTGTGTGTGTGTGTGTGTGTGTGTATGTGTGTGTTACCTCCGTCTGGAAGCTGTTCCAGGTGTGTGTCAGCCACTGGTACCTCTGCAGGCCGTAGTTCGGCATCCGAGACTTCAGACTGATCATATCAGAGCGCTGCACCGACGGCTGGTGGAGGTTACAGCAGGTCACAGGTCAGAACACACACGGAACACAAAACTAACCGGAAAACTAACGTAAAACTAACCTGAATTTGTTAGACTGTTAGAATTTAGTTAACATGAATTAACATGATTATAACCTAAATCTAATCTCAATCTAACTTAAACCCAATCTGAGTCTAACCCAAATATATCCTAAACCTGACCTGAATCTAACCTAAACCTTAACCTTAACCTTAACCTAACCTGAATCTAATCTTAATCTAACCTGAACCTAACCTGAATGCAGCCTAATCCTAACTTCACTTTAATATAACCTGAATCTAACATGAATCTATCCTAAACCAAACTCAGTCTAACACAAACCTAACCTGAATCTAATCTTAGTCTAACCTGAATCTAATCTTAGTCTAACCTGAACCCAACCTGAATCTAATCTTAGTCTAACCTGAACCTAACCTGAATGCGGTCTAATCCTAACTTCCCTTTAACAAGGAGCAGCTTCCTGTCAGAGAGTCGATGCTGCGTTCAGACCTTTAAACAAAATGACAATAAAACCTCCTGAAGTCTCTTCAGACAGAACGTCTGATGAAACAGTGATGATGGTGAAACAAAGGACCACAAACAGAGACAAACGTTAGAAATCCTGAGATTCAAAAGTCAAACGAATGAAATATGAAATCAGAAATATGAGAACAAATCTGAAGCAGCAAACGAGAAGTTCAGTTTGTGACAGAAAGACTCTGAATCACAGCATCTGGTGATTTTCTGAGAGTTTTAGACTCAGATTAACGTGATTCTGATGAAATATCAGCGCTTTAAGCTCAGATTAAAGTTAATCTTCCTGATTGAACTGGATGCAACGTGTGATTAGTTCAAAGTCTGGGGATTTTTTGGGTTTTTACAGTTTCTGGCTGATGACTGGAGTCATTCTGGAGGTTTTTATTTTCATGTTTTAACTCTTCCGGTGTTAAATCAGCTGATTTAACTTCTGTGTTCTGACGCTGCTTCGGTCAGACTGGTTCTGGTTTTCCTGCAGTTCCTCCCCCACAGACACAAACACCTGAAGCCCAGGTGTGTCCGTGCTGCTGATAAGAGTCACTACGTTACCCAGAATGCCCTGCAGGCAGCTGAGCTAAAGCACACACAGCTGCACAGACGAGGTCGGCCCGAGGCCACGAACTGCATCAAAGCATCCGAGAAACATGGCTGCTGCTTCTCTACGACACCGAGGTCAGCCTCACGGATAAAAACACGACGTTTGTAAAAGCAGAAAACACAAAACTACACAACACTACACAAAACTACACAACACCGCACGAGCTCCCACGTTACGACACCAAATGTTCTGCAAACCTTTAAAATCGGATCATTTCAGGCAAAAGTCAAAGACAAAAATCAGCCAAACTGCAAAGTTTCCTCCACAAAAAGCACAAAAATCACAAATAGAGCTAAAAAACATAAATATTAAATATTAAAGTTCATAATAAACAACAAAGACGAGACAAAACTGAACCAAAGACACAAAAATGAAATAATTCATGTAAATGTTTGTGTTTAAAAGCTGCTGCATGAGAAAATATCAAAAACTGGAATATTTGTGTTTTATTTCAGCTCGAATTAGGGACGGCGACCACGTCGGTACCGGTCCGATCAACACGTCGGTACCGGTCCGATGAACACGTCGGTACCGGTCCGATGACCACGTCGGTACCGGTCCGATGACAACGTTTAGCTTTTGTTACGTAATAAAGAAGACCACGTGGTCTAATCTGGGCTTCTGCTGAACAGCGTTCTCACAGTGCTGACTGATACTTATTGTCTGGTGTGAACAAGAACTGAACATCGACATCGTGACTTCGGTTATCGTCGATATCAGAACTCTAATATCGGATATCAGACATGTTCATATCGTGCATCTCCAGCTCGAGTCTGTTTTCATTCGAGCTGCCTTCTGTTAAAACAAACGTCTGAAACTTTTCGCTAATCTGTGAAAACTCATCATTTTAAATTCAAACATAAAAATCAGCCGGCGATCAGTTTTCCTGACAGCAGCATAAAAACCAGTAAAACTCTCAGACTTCTGTCTTCAGGTGAAACATCAGGTCGTCTGTCAGCCGCTGACACGCTGATTTATTTTATTTCCTGTCGTCTGAATGCGTCACCGTTACTGACTTTAGATCAACCAGATGACGGAGCAGCAGTAGTGTTACAAACTATGATAAATGAGTGTATGAACAGCGTTCAGGTGAAGCGGCTGCTGTCAGGTGCGCTCGTCGTCGCCGTCGTCGTGTTTGTGCGTCTGAAACAGGATCTGATCCGAGAGCAGCAGCGATCCGGACGTGTCTCACATTTCTGGTTATTCTTAGAGTCGAGTCGCGTCCAGACTCGGGTCTGAGCTGCAGCTGCTCCCCAAGCCGGAGGCGTCCAGAGGTGCAGAACCCCGAAGAGTCGGGTTATGAGGACGGAACCAGAGGAGTCGGGTTCAGTATAGACTCAAGGCTCAAAGTTATCGGATAAAGGTGGAGTTGTATTAAACTGGTTTGTTCTGAAGCAACATGAGGAACTTTAGGGAAAAGTGAAAAAGATTTTAAACACTTGATCCAAAAAAAAAGCTCCAAAATGACTCAACTTGTCAACTTTTTTTTTTTTCAGTTTCAGACACGAACAAATGAAAAACAAAACAACAAAACGTGACGACAAAGAGACAAAAAACAACATAAATGAGAAACAAAACGACCACAAAGAGAGAAAACAACCAAAAAAAACCCAAAGATGAGCGACAACACAACAAAACAAAACGTTAATCGACCCCAAATTCATACAAAATGATTAAAGTGACAGAAAAAGAAAATAGAGAAATAACATGTAAATGAACAGGAAGTGACAGAAAACAACAAAAACTAGATGTTAAGTAAAAAAAACAGTTTGTAGAAGCTGTAAAAGTGTGAAATGTGTTCAGTCTGACATGTTTCTGGTGTTTAACATCTGAGGAAACATGTTGGTTGTGAGATAAATAATCTGATCTGATCTCAGACTGTGTGTTGCCGTGGCGCTGTGTTGCCGTGGCGCTGTGTTGCCGTGGTGCTGTGTTGCCGTGGCGCTGTGTTGTGGTTTGTGGGTTCCTTCTCCCTGTCGTGTTCTGTTCTGGTATCTGGTGCTGAACACACTGGACCTCCTCACCTCCTCGTAGGTCCACACGGCGCTGGCCAGCTCCACGCAGAAGATCACCAGCAGGCTGCCGAAGTACTGAAACACACAAGAAGCCGTTCTAGTCACCTACAGAACGTCTGGGGAACATCTGGGGAACATCTGGGGAACATCTGGGGAACGGTTAAATGTGTAACCGAGTCGTTCGGTCACGTGACCTCTCGGGTGTTTTCCCATCAGCCCCTGGGGGAGTCGCGCTGAAGCTGCTCTCTGTCATCTCCTCCCAGGGACAATGGAGACACCCGACACCTGGCCCCGCCCCCTCAGGTGACAGCAGACAGGTGATGTGGATCACAGGCAGACAGACTGAGCTCTGTTAGCGAACCTGCCTCCACCTGAGGGCTCACCTGGCTCACCTGTTTATATCTATACATGTGCTGTATGTACATCGTTATGTACCTGGACGAGGAGGCGGAGCCAGGTGTCATCTACCTGCTTTACCAGCTTAGACGACTTTACTGACCTTCCTACATGTGACTTCAAAGTGTTTGTTACCTGAAAAGTGCATTAAATGTAAATAAAAGTTGAAATAGAAAACGTAATTTAACAAAATAAAACCCTCACGTACAAAATGTATTTTAAAAAGTCTGTAAACATTTTAGAAAAATTCTTCGTAGTATTTAGAGTTTTGTCTTTTGTTTTTTAATGGTTTACACATAAAGGAATGCTTTTGTCAATGATTTTACTCGTTATTATCTGAAACGAGTCAGGAGGAAAAAGTAAAGTAGCAGTAAATTACTTCCCAAAAATGTCCTTTTTTCCCTTCGTAATCATATACGTTTATTTTAGGGATGTTTATGATTAATGCTTCATCAATAAATCACCATTAATAGTTTTTAAAATACAAACATATTAGCTAATGCGTGTCAGTAAACGTATCGTACACCAGCTGTAGTACCTGGTTGTTCCACCAGGTGGAGCCTCTTCTTGTTTACTCCTGTAGAGACCAGAGGAGTCTACAGACTACAGCTCATGGTGGCAGCAGAGAGCATTGTGGGAGTTTAGCAGCAACGGGACCATGACAGAGACTCTGAGGAGGTTCATGTCGACTTGTGAGAGCTCATGTACTCAAGCTGTGTCGTAGCTGACTGTGACGGCGTAGAGGTACGTGACAAGTATTGGTAAGGAAACTATCAACCCGAGTGGACTTTAAACTTTTTAAACTCTACTTTGCATGACACCGTGTCCCTGAAGGTGCACCGATGCTACGTACCCAGGACAGCAGCAGCAGGTTGCACCTGAGCGTGCCGCAGTATCCCACCATGGCAACGATGATGAGGAAGCAGCACACGGCGATGATGACGGGATGGACGGCCGGAGAATACGTGAGGACGGCAGCTTCCTCCAACCTGCAAACACAAACACTCCATTTATTCACAGCACCTATAAAGCTAGTGTAAAAACACCTGGATCTGGAAGGTCCAGTCACTGGTGGATCAGAACTCCTGGATAGAACTACACCATGAAGACTGAAGAACCCTCCAAGAACTCTGTGGAAAAA
>NW_007579428.1:86770-97462 GCF_000690725.1 Stegastes partitus | reverse complement strand
GGTGAATGAATGCAGCAGAGTGTAGAGAAATCCTGGAGGACAACCTGATGCAGTCTGCAGGAGAACTGAGACGTGGAGAAGACTTGGTTTCCATCAATGAGCAGAAGCAAACAGCCAAAGCTCCACAGAGATGGTTTGAAGACAACAAGGTGAAGTTCTGGAGGCCCAGTCAGAGTCCAGACCTCCATCCAGCTGAGAATTAGAGTCTGGACCTGAAAAGTTCTGTTCCTTCATGATCTCTGTGGAACCCGACAGAGTCTGAACAGTTTCATCAGAATGAGGTGAAGCTGCAGCGTCCAGATGTTCAGACTGATGGAGACCAACAGGACCATGATGGAGCTGAAGGTCCATCTGCTGAGGACTGACTGGAGGAGGAGACTGATGCAGGCACTGAGTTTTCAATTCATAGTTTGAATTATTTGACATTATGCTGCAGAAATCTGCTTCACTTTGACATGAATCAGTCTTTTTGGACTTTGCTACAGAAAATCCATCCGTCCATCCATCTATCTATCTATCTATCTATCTATCTATCTATCCATCTATCTATCTATCTATCCATCTATCCATCTATCTATCTATCTATCTATCTATCTATCTATCTATCTATCTATCTATCCATCTATCCATCTATCCATCTATCTATCTATCTATCTATCTATCTATCAGCTGCAGGAATGTCTGACTGTGTTTACGTTCCCTGGACGTTTGGTCATCGTTTGGTTATATAACCTGTAAACTGTCCTCCAGATCGACCGTCGTCATAAATAACCCGACGAGTGCAGCCGAGTACGGTTCAGTCCTGAAAGTCTGATAGACGTTGGTGATGAACATCCAGCTGCAGGTGGAGTTAGTGTTAGACATACAGAAGGTTACAGTAAAATACCAACAAGCTGCACTGTCAGGGTTTAACTGTGTGTTCAGGACAGAACCGGTACCTGGTACCTGGTTCTGTGTGGACTCACCTGGTGTGGGCGGTCAGGGTGAGCACGGTGTTCAGGGAGTCTCGGATCCAGGCCGCCACTCCCAGCACACAAGCTGACATCAGCTGGACCGGCACACAAATAAACACACAGAAATAAACACTCCTGGATCAGGTTCTGCTGCCTGCAAATAACACCTCAGAATGTCAGAGTCGCCTCTGCAGCCCGACGCCGGCCTGCTGGCGCTCAGACACTGACTGACCAACCAACTGACTGACTAACTAACCAACTAACTAACTAACTAACTAACTAACTAACTGACTAACAGACTGGCTCCACAGACTAAACCTTTACTGCACACGACACGTTTTACTGCAAACTTTTACTGTTAACTTGAAATTTTACTGCAAATTGTACATTTTATTGCAGACTTTGTCAGCAGGCTTCATCCTTTACTGCTGACTTCAAACACAGACTAATTTAAAGTGCAAACTTGAACTTTCTCTGACTCTTGTCTCTCTGCTGGTTTCCGTCTCCAGCTCCATGCTGCTGCTGCTGCTGCTGCTGCTCTGTTGAACCTCCTCCTGATGTGATTCCTCTGAATGCACTCCTGTTTTCTGATCTTTCACATGTTTTAAATTAACACAATTTCACGTGAAACTATATTTAACGTGGGTGTGAAGCTGACGTTTGCACACCAGCAGCAGCAGGAGCCTCGTCCTGAAAATAAAGGTGTGAAGAAGTTCCTGATGGACTGTGGAGATCAGAACCGTGTTCAGAGGAGTGTGATGAGGTAGAAGTGAGGCGTGAAACCCAGATGTGGAATAAAGTTTTCTTTGTTTGCAAAAAAAACCAGTTTGAAATCAGATGTTCTGTGTGTAACGTCCTCGTGATTCACCACAAACTGTCTCTGCTCTGAAGGTTCGGGTTTCTGCTGGTTACTGTCCATATGGACCGAACTTCATGAACTGTTTGTATATTTACTGCAAACTTTAATTATTACTGCAAAATTTAACTGCAAACTTTTACTGGAAACCTTTGCTGTATACACTGTACATATAATTACTGCAAAACTTTTACTGCAAACTTTAGTTATTACTGCAAAACGTAGCTTTTACTGCAAACGTGTACTTTTACTTCAGACTCACTACTGACTCTGGCTGCAGACTCTACCACCTACTGCTCCAAACCTATCGCTGACTCATCGACCAGCTATCGGAACCGGCTCGTCTCACCCAGAACAGCAGGTTGAGCGCGTACAGCAGGCAGCGCAGGCACCTCACCGCGTCCTCCCGAGCCATCCCGACCGGAGCTCCGCGGCGCTGCTCACCTGAGCCCGGGGCACCATGGCAACATGCTCACTGCAGACAGCGGACGCGGGGCCCGGGGACGCGGCGGCGGCGGCGGCAGCGGCGGGGGTCAGCGCTCGTCAGACGGGAGCCTCTTCTCGGGAACTGCGGCTGCTCCGTGCGTAAAAGCCGCATTCCTTCCCTGCGCGCCTCTGGCTCGGCTCCGTCCGGCTCCCTGTTTTTAGCAGCTCGGGTTTATCCGTGAGCAGCTCCAGGAAACTTTCACAACAGGTGGTTTCTTACTTTCCCCGCGGCTGATGGAGCTGACATTTCCACATCAATCATCACTCACTCAGCGGAGCGCGAGCACGAACGCGCAGCTCCGGAGCCGTCGGACTTGTCTGCTACTCGGATTTACGCCTCATGAGCCGCATTTTCCGTTTGTTCTGAGATCCAACAGCAGCGAACCGAAACTCCGGAGCCGAAAACAGCGCAGATCCAAAGCGTAAACTTCCGCCCGGCTGCTCCAGATCCGCTCCACGGCGCTTCCTCTGCTGCGTAAAGTCCGGAGCGTCGAGCTGCTGCAGCCGGAGACGGGGCGCTGTGGACGGCTGGTCCGCTGTCTGTCCGTCCGTCCGTCTGTCCGTCCTGCTGCTGCTTCTTCCTCTGATTAGCAGCAGCAGCCTCCCTCCGTCCCTCCCTCCCTCCCTCCGTCCGGCGGGTCCTGGGGGAGGACGGAGGAATGTGTCCGCCTCCAGCCGCTCAGCTCCGGGTCACAGTTGTTGTGCTGCAGAGGATGAAGCTGCGGGGAGGAAACGGACACACGGAGGCCTCTGCTGGCAACACACAAACACACACCGAGACCCACAATGTCACAGCGAGAGAAATACGTAAACAGACCAGAAATATGTGGACACCAAGTGCTGCACAGCTCCGAGTTTCTGTCCACATACTTTTGACCAAAATACTACTCGCAGTATTTGTTGTTCTCATAATTTTGTCTATTAAGTTTATCCCTTTAAGTTGGTGTCCTCACACTTATGGGGGAATATGTGGCCACAAAGGAAAGATAAATAGAAATGATAAATATTATTGTCCATATACTTTCAAAAGTATATGGACAATAATTACTGTCTGTTTTATCATTTCTGTCCACATACTTTTGACCAAGAAGATGATCAATCATAGTACTTACAGCATTTTAAAAATATTATTATTATTATTAGTAGTAGTAGTTTTAGTAGTAGTAATAGTAGTAGCAGTAGTATAGTCTATGTTCTTATACTTATGGCCAAAAATATGTGACTGAGAATTTATTTTTCAAAAGTATATGGACAGAAACTTATATCTCTTACATGTTTTCTGTCCACATATTTTTGACCAAACAGATGATCACTAATACTTCTTACAACTGCAGTATTTTGTTTGTTTGTTTGTTTACATTGTTTTTCCAATTACTTTATTTGTCCAAAAGTTTGTATCCTCAGGTTTATGGCTATAAACCTGAGGATACAAAAGGCTGAAAATGTCCAAAAGTATATGGACAGAAACTGCTATCTGTTCATATTTCCTGTTCACATATTTTAGAACAAATAGATGCCGACTACTACATGGTCAACAGTGATTCTGTTTACATTCTTTTGTGCATTTAGTTTGTCCGTCTAAGTTTGTGTCCTCATATTTATGAGGAAAATATGTGGGCACAAAGGCATAATTAATGTTAATGAATATAACCAAAGTATGTGGACAGCATATACTGTCTTTCTAATAGTATCTGTCCACATATTTTTGACCACGTAGAGGATCAATAATACTACTTGTAGCATTTTTGCTCGTATTGTTCATCCATTTAGTTTATTTGTCAATAGTTTATGTTCTCATACTTGTGGCCTAAAAGTTTAGGCATAAATGTTTAGAAATGTCCAAAGTATATGGACAGAAACTCTCTCTTTTTAAGTTTTTGTCCACATTTCTTTATTTTTCATATGTTTAGTGTAAAGGTACGTGGCCAAAAATATCTTGACGCCTCTTATCGTGGTGGACTACAAACTACACAGCCTAAAACTAAGCAGAGGCTTGTGTGAAGTGTCTACATACTTTTGGCCACATATGGTCTATCTATTCAGCTGGTGATTCAGATACACATTGATGTGGTCAAAAGTATGTGGACAACTGCTATTGAGGAACACAGTACAAACATTAAAGTCTATATTATGGTTAATGTCCACATACTTTAGGACATATACAGTATACCTATATGGATTGTAATGCGTGTACACATATGCATAGCCAAAAGTATGTGGACTCGTGAACATCTACCTAGGGCAGTTGCTTGTAGTACATTTCCACATATTTTATGCATTTATTGTCTACTTATTGGGCTACACATTTATATACACATGCTGTATGGCCAAAAATATGTGGGCACACTCCAAATAACAAAAAAAACAAATCCCTACATTTGTGTCTCCAATATATCAATATCCTCTGATGATGACATTTGTGTTCCTGAGAACTTCATTCAAGTTAAAAGGTCTTCAGATGGTTTGTCACACGGCTCAAGTGTTGTTTTAAAAATCAAACTTTATTTTTGTTTTTATATTGAAATAAAAGGGAGTTTTTGGCAAAACATTGTCACGTATGTCAAAATTTGCAGTTCGCTGAGGAATAAAAGCAAAAGCTGTCCTCGTGTAAATAAATAATAAAAAATCCAACTGCAAACAAAGAATCAGCTAAAGACTAAATAACAGAATAAATCAAATTTAGTTTTAAATAAAGATGCAGTTTACTTGTACAGTCAAAATGTACATTAAAAATTATTTTATTTGAAACTCTCAATAAAATAAATAAATAATAGTAATATTTTAAAAAAAATATTAATATATAGTCCTGTAAACTTCATTTTGGGGCCTTTAAAGCGCTCGAACACTATTAAACTACGACTCCCACAATGCATCTCTCTTGAGAACACAAATCGACGCCCGCCTGGATTTCGACCAATCAGAACGTGAGTAGCCGTGTGCGTCACGTTCTCTGACCTCAATTTTTCGGTGTATTTTTTTCTGAGCAGGACAGCGGCTGGCGGCGCCATATTGAAAGAAGAAATTTGCTCCGTAAAACGCTCAAAACGTGAAAATTAGCACGATGCTGTACCTGGAGGACTATCTCGAGAGTGAGTACGGGACCGTATCGGGGCGGCGGTGGTGCTGCCGGAGTGTATTGTGCGGTGGATGTGTGTTTTTTCGCGGCCCGTCCGCGCCCGGCCGTTAGCCTAGCCGTGCTAGCAGGATAACCGCCTTTTCTTCTCCCCGCAGTGATCGAGCAGCTTCCCATGGATCTCCGCGACAGGTTTACGGAAATGAGGGAGATGGACCTGCAGGTTCAGAGTACGTACAGCTCCGCCGGCTAACGGCAGCCCACGCTGGGGTTATCACGCCGACGACAGGCACAGTTTAACGGGCAAACACAGCGAACAGCCTCCCCGGGTCTCCGCGAGCAGCGTAGCCGCGTCTCGCCGTTATTTACACCGAGTCCTGTGATTAATTAGCTTTAATGTTAGCATAGCGGCTAACAGGCTGGGCTGGTTTACCGGCGGCGGCTCCGTTACCGCCGGGCATCTGACATGTCAGGGGCTGACAGTATGCGGTTTAATTGTTTAAAAAGTTTGATTCTAAAAACTTTTCACGTGATTTTTTTTATTTTTTGGGTGCAGAAACGGTTGATTTGAGCAGCTGTCAGATGAAGTCCTGATGTAAACACAGAACAGCATTGATGCCTTCAGCTGCACAACACACTAAACTGTTATATTTATAATTACACATGAATGTTTATCTGTATTAAAATATAGGAGGTTAAATAAACTATTTGTTTGGGGAAAAAACTAAAACACATCAGTGTCAAAAGTTTATATTGTTTTTTTTTTCGGTTTGTTTTCTTGTAGGAACTATTTTCAGAGAAAACGTTCATTTAAATACCTTTTAATGTCCACAATTTAAAAAAGAAAGGTGGCTGAAAGTAGGGCGGCCCAGTATTACATATTAGACATAGTTTGTTTGTGATAAAAAAAATACATACAGGGATTATCAGCAGATCATATGGAAAAATCATTTAGATTTCCTGGTCCTGTAGAGGAGTACGTCTGCAGTGGAATAAAGAATTAAAAAATAAAGTGAAGAGAGCCATTTAAACCTTCGTTTGTAGGTGAGGAAGACACAGTAGTGCTTTGCTTTTATTACAGTTTTGTCAGACAGAACTAATTTTCGTTAAAACAAAGTACATCAGGTTAAACTAAAGGAGGAATTTTAGCTTTTTCCGTGACATAGCTTCCACAGAGTTTATTGTAGTGCTGATTAAATGCAGCAGCTGTTAAAAGATAGAACATTGAATAGGTGTTTTTCTTTGTGTCAGGTGGAGCAATTTGGGGAAATATCAGATTTTTCTTAAAAGCGTCTGCAGTATAATTTTTGTAAAGCTTCACTTCAGTGCGTTTATTATTCTCAAAACAACAAAAGGTCATTTATAGTGTATTTTCACATTTGAGAGACTATTTTGCTTTAAAAAGTCCTAATTTTAACTGTGAAGGGTCTTAATATTTAAATGATCTCTACAAGGAAACGTGACAGATTACGCTGAACGTAAAGCTGCTGTTTTGTGGTTCTGGTTTGTTGACATCAGGGTGATGTAGAGATTAATCTAACAGACTGATTATCTTCACTGTTCCTTAACCCGCTCACCGCTGTGTGTTGTCTCATCCCAGAAGGCTGCTCTGAGCCTCTGGTTCCATGTGATGGGTTCTTTATTGTCAGTTCGTTTTATAAAAGTTTCACAGAATCTGCATCTAAAAGGAAGATCTCAGAGAGTCTTTCAGGCCAGTCAGGTTTCTTCCATGGTTATATTTTTAAACCTCTCATTAGAAATCACACCAACCTCCAAAATTAAGCTCTAAAAATATTTGTTCTCTGGTCTCAGCTGAGGGCAGTGTTGTTATTCTATTTATAAAATAACCACAAATTGAGCAGAACAACTTCAGATGCGTCGTTTTATCTGGGAGCTGCTAAAATATTCAGTTCAGCATCGTGAGACGAGGACGAGCTGATTTAGAGAGAACAGGCTGAAACCACCACATGGTCATTAATGTGTTGATAAACTGATTTGAGGAAGTGTGCAGATAAAATGTTCTGGAGGCACCGTTGTAGGAACCAGTTACGAGTATAAAGTATGCTAGTTAATGTTGATTTCCTGCTGGAGCTGAGACACTTCGTTTAGATTCACAATCTGCTTCGGGAAATATTCCCAGTTTCCTGTTTCACAATAACAAACATGAACCTGAACTCACTGAGACCAGATGAATCTAAAGTACTGGACTGAAACCGTCAGTCAGAACCGTTCGTGTACACAACAGAACCCTGCTGAACAAAGTGGATGAGAACGTGAAGTAACACCGTCCGTTCTGCCGTTTGTGCCTTCAGACGCCACAGATCAGCTGGAGCAGAAGGTCATCGAGTTCTTCGTCAACGCCAAGAAGAACAAACCCGAGTGGAGGGAAGAGCAGATGGAGGTCATCAAAAAGGTCAGCGCCGGGAAGAACACGGTGATCGTCATGTTTTATCTCCGACTGTTGTGAAAGAACCTCTCTCGTGTTTCAGGATTATTACAAAGCTCTGGAAGATGCAGACGAGAAGGTCCAGCTGGCCAATCAGATCTATGATCTGGTGAGTGGAACCGGCTATGTGGGCACAAGGCCTGATGAATGTAAATAACCAAAAGTATGTGGACAGCATACCCTGTCGGGTCAGTAGTTTGTGTCCACATACTTTTGACCAGGTAGAGGATCAATAATACTGCTTGTAGCATTATGCTCATATGGTTGATCCATTTGGTTTATCTGTCTAATAGTTTGTGTTGTCATACTTACGGCCTAAATGTTTCAGCATGAATGGTTAGAAATGTCCAAAAGTATATGGACAGAAACTCTGTCTGTTTAATAGTTTTTGTCCACATTCTTTGTTTTGATACCAACTTTTAGATTGAATAAACAAGGTTTTAGAGATGAGTAGAATTAGTTCTGCCGTCTTGCATTAAGTCAGGAGAAAATGTTGTTAAAATACACAAAGAAGATCAGAATAAACAGACATACTGTCTCAGTGTGATTCAGTCCAATCACCACTAGATGGCAGACAGAGACTGTAACACAGAGGGAGCTGCTGATGTTCAGTACAACAGTATAAAACAGTATATTTATATATATGTAACCCCGTCTGCCCTCAGGTGGACCGTCACCTGCGTAAGCTGGACCAGGAGCTGGCCAAGTTCAAGATGGAGCTGGAGGCCGACAACGCCGGCATCACCGAGATTCTGGAGAGACGTGAGTGGCGTTTCAGAGCTCTGACGTCCTGAGTGTTTGTCTCGCTCTTTGTTTTGTGTTGAACTTGTTCTCTGTCCCGTCCAGGGTCTCTGGAGATGGACAGCCCGTCTCAGCCGGTCAACAACCACCACGTCCACTCACACACCACCGCCGAGAGTAAGAACAGCAGCAGCAGCACTTTGCCTTTAACACAGTTCAGCAGGGATTTATTCAGGGTCTGGAGTCTGGTATTAGTATCCTGGGGTGTTTATTAAACCTGTCTGTTCAGTTAAAACATATTATTAGACATATATTAATGTTTTGTGATATTTTGATAATCGTTTTTCAATTAATTAGAACATTTCTTGATGTTTTAGAACATTTTATTGTTTCCTGCTGCTCGGCTCTTATTGGTGTTGAACCTGCAGGTTGTTGTTATTAATTATTCGTCATTAATGTTGATTAATTAAGAAGCTGCTGATAGAAACTGTTGTGTTTGTGTTGACAGAGAGGAAGTACAGCGCTCCGACGCACCACACCACAGAACACGTTCCAGAGAAGAAGTTCAAGTCTGAAGCTCTGCTGTCCACCCTCACTTCAGACGCCTCCAAGGAGAACACGCCAGGTAACGGCACACTCTGACCCATCAGGTAGCAGCACACCTGTACAGTGTGCCCCTTGCTCACCTGTATCATTGCCCTGGTCTACCTGTGTGTCCCTGCAGGCTGCCGGACCAACAGCACGTCCTCGTCCACCAACAACGTGTACAGCGTGAACTCCTCTCAGCCCCTGGCCTCCTACAACGTGAGCTCTCTACCTGCGGGCCCCGGGGCCGGAGCCGGGGCCATCACCATGGCAGCCGCCCAGGCCGTCCAGGCCACCGCACAGGTGAGACAAACCATCCACCAGAACATACACCTGGACAGACAGTCACAAACGCAGTGCCTGTGTTCAGCCAAAACATAAATCAATAACATAATAATGAGATCTTTGTGCTGTCAGGTTAAAGTAATATTAATCTGTATTATTATTATATTAAACTTTAGCTCGTCAGCAGGAAGCCGTGTTGGACTGTTGAATAAATGTTGTCGTTTCCAAACACGTTCCAGTCGGCTTCATTTAATTTGTTAAATGACCACATGTTGATGTCATGATGTGAAAACACAGCGGTGTGATGTTGGATTCCTTTAACACTGTTTAGTATTAGCATCATGCTAACATGCTACCTACATCTGTGAGCATGTTTCAGAGCACGTGTTGTCTTCTATTTATATAATGTTTTATTTTTTGATTTAAACTTATTGTATTTAATCTTTATTTCACCAGTAGATGCTCTTTGAGGTGATTAATATCATCCATTAAAGCATCCTGTTGAAAACAAACAGCAGCACTAATGTTCCTCCTGAGCTTTACCTGATCAGCCCGTTAACACTGCTGGTTCTGATGGTTCCAACGGTTCTGTGGTTCTGTGTTCAGATGAAGGAGGGCCGCAGAACGTCCAGCCTCAAGGCGAGCTACGAGGCCATCAAGAACAACGACTTCCAGCTTGGCCGAGAGTTTTCTCTGTCGCGGGACAACACCGGATACTCGTCCTCTGCTCTGGCCTCCACCCTCACCCAGACCCTCACCCCCACCACCGCCTCCGACTCCAGGGGCCGCAAGTCCAAGTAAGACCGCCGGTTATGTTGGTTCTACAGAGGAGCTATTCATGTCGACAGCAGTTAGTGCTGAACTTCAGCAGTGAGAACAACACAGCAGTAAATAGCTCATCTTCTCCTCCTCCTCGTCTGTCTCCAGGAGCACCATCAAGTCTTCCAACCATCAGTCCTCCTCCTCGTCCTCCTCTTCCTCGCTCTCGTCGTGCTCTTCATCGTCGGCGCTGGCTCAGGAGCTTTCACAGCAGGCGTCAGCGCTGCCCGAAGCCGAGGCCAACAGCCAGGTGGACTGGACCTACGACCCCAACGAGCCCCGATACTGCATCTGTAACCAGGTACACGCAAAATACTACATCTGTAACCAGGTACACGCTAAATACTGCATCTGTAACCAGGTACATGCTAAATACTGCATCTGTAACCAGGTACACGCTAAATACTGCATCTGTAACCAGGTACACAGACTAAATACTGCATCTGTA